>NW_028249935.1:0-99000 GCF_964263255.1 Lissotriton vulgaris
TGGCTGCGTCGGTGTCTAGGCCAGCCCACTCTAGGGCGGGAACGAGCGCGCCCCAGCTACGCCGCTTCGGGCATACCAGCTGAGACGCGCCTCCCGCCCAAAATGGCTTCCCGGGGGGATCGAGGCACTCGGCCATAAGTTCGGGGGGACCGATTCGGTCGCCCCTTTCCATATGGCCGAGATACCCGCCACCCCCTCTCAACACAATCCCCGAAAGGAGTGAAACCGGAAACAGTTCTTGAAGTTTTTTTGGAAGTGGGATGGAGTGACCATCCCGGCCGTATTTATTAAAACAAAATTAAAACATTAAACGTTTCATGTTATGTACAATTTCATTACCATATTGCGATGTTTGGCTAACCTTAACAGATTCTCTAATACAGAGGTTCTCCTAGCCGAACTAGCAACCTACAAAACATTTCTTGACATATTGAAATTGTACAACCTAACGTTTAAGGGCCAACGGCAAGGTCATAACCGGTGTCAAGATCCCTAACCGGACTTACCCCTCCCACTTGGGATGGGCGACAGCACGGAGGCGTACCTCAAGTGCAACTACTACCAATTTCCCTTGACTTGACGGGGGCACCTAAAACTCGACGCCAGTTAAAGGTCATTCGAATACTCGTGTGAGGTATCTAGAAGGTATCGTGGCCCTTATCCCAACCCCACACAACTTACCGCATCTGCCGTCGCAGATGTCACTGGCCCCGGGAAATTCCCCAGGAGGGGGCTGTAACCCCTCCTACAAAGGAAGGGGCCTTGACCGCCTTTCCTTTACTTCCGGCGACCCATCCTTAGAAGGGACCGCCTCCCCATTGAGGGGCCAATGGCCACCTCTCCCGAGCGCTCCCATCCGTGTTGGGTGACGCCCACTCATAGGGATCTACTAATTAGTGCTCACCGATCATGACCTTACCGCCACAGGCCCGGATAGTTGACCGGCTATCCGGGCCCCCCACCAAAAACTCCTAGCTAAAGGTCATGTTCCAACGTTTTTAACCATGCTAAGAAGTCTCCTATGAGTAACTCATTTCCCACCCGAGACAAATGCACACCATCCCCCATATACATACTGTCATCATTAATACAACCGTGCGAGATAGAATGCAATGTCCTGGAACGGAACAACCTACTCATTTTGTTATTAAGTTTCCTAACAGAATGGTTCAAAGCAGGGATCGAAATAGCCCCCCGCCACACTTTTCGTGGGATCATATGAGACCACGCAATTATGCACCCCGGAACTTTCCTAGCCAACCAACTTACGGTGGAAAGCATTGCCTCCAGGAGAAGTCGTCTACCGGTGGTGACCAAATCATTGCCCCCTAAATGTACTATGACTATAGACGGCGGTGACCTCATCCGCCCTAACAAACCCTCAAAGTAAGCCTGAAACTGGTCAATACAGAGACCGCCCCTTCCGTAGAAGGACATCCTGTACCCGTATTCCCCAGCTACGTGAATCATGTCACCTGCTTTGAATACGTCTGCGGCACGCCTCACGTATGAGTGGCCCACGACCCACACCTCCTTTCTCACAGCCGGTGATGTCTGACCGCTGGCCCGGTGTTGGGTCGACTGCATAGTCCGCCCCGCCTCGCAGGCTTGCGTAACTGAAAACCAAACAAAAGACAAGAAGCGTGAGTACATTGTTACAGCTTCACAACATGTGCAACCGCACATACCTCTTATAACAATTGGAGGACCAACGCCCCACTCGTTTTACTTGTTCCACATTAAGACCCCTGGCTGCAGCTTCAGTGGCAGCCCCTATCCGAAAGGAATGGGTCCCAAACTCACTCGGGTCCAAGCCTGCTGCGGTAATTGACATCGCGAGCACCCGCTGAAACTGAAACTTTGTCAGTGGGGTGGCGTCCGCGTGTCTCAACATTGTCCCCCCCCATGATGCCACCCTTCGTGCTAGGTAATCCTCTAAACACCTCACCGGACACATGGAAGACCCTGGAATCCTGCGAATGACTATGCAGTCTCCCACCCCACTTTGATCGGTTTTCGACTTGACAAAGGATACCGTCATAGTCTCACCCCTGATCTGAACGTGTTCCCGGCACAAACCCCCCGCCACATCCCGCTTGCTCCTTGCCACCAGCTCACTTATCCTCATAGCCCCGTGAAATGCAAGCGTAAAAGCGGCTCGGAACAAACAGGCCTCGAACTGAGACAAGCATATGTCGGGGAGTGTGGCCAGCAACTGGGACAACCTATCCAGACCTATCGGGCGCCTCTCATCTACTCTGCGACCCTCAAGGCGTTGCCACCCACGCAGCGCTTTCTGTACAGCAAAAGACGCTGTCGGGTCCTGGATATTATGAGCCCTGGCAACAAAGGAGATGGCAGCACGATGCCTCTGGGCTGTAGCCACCGACTTCCCAGCCTTACGCAAGGACATCAGAAAATGTACTACCCAATCCTCATGCCCCCAAAGTCCCCCTCTCTCAGTCCCCAAAAAGGCCAAATAAGCCCGAAACGCCCCTTCGTATGCCTTCCTCGTCCTTGGTGCTAGACTCTCTCCCACGAGGTAACGAAGTTCGGGGCACCGAGAGACCAGAGAGCTTCGGGAAAGGGTGCTGGCTCGGGGTCCGCTGAGGGAAGGAAACCCGAGAAAGCCTGCATTTGAAAACGAGACAGTGCATCAGCAGCCTGATTCATCACCCCCGGGACATGTTTTGCTCTGAATACCACGTTCAGTTGCATACACAGTAAGACAATTTCTTTAAGCAGCCTCAAAATCATTTTACAACGTGCTGCCTGACTATTGATGCATTCTACAACGGTCATATTGTCAGACCAAAATATGACAGAATGATTTTTGAATCCATCGGGCCAGGATCTGAGGGCCACAAAAATAGGAAACAGCTCAAGGAAAGCAATATTACTCGTCAGCCCCTCATCGTGCCACCATGTTGGCCACTTTTGTGCCGACCATTTTGTGCCGAAGATGGCGCCGAAACCCATGCTTCCCGCTGAATCCGTCCATAGACCAAGCTCTTCAGAGGACAAGGCCGGTTTGTTCCAGACGACTCGACCATTGAAATCCGCCAAAAATGCTAACCAAATACGCATGTCTTGGCGGACCTCGGCCGATAACCTCGTGCGATGGTGACCCTCCTTCAGGCCGCCCATCGCCTGTGCAATCGAACGGGAGAAGGGGCGGGCCATCGGGATCACCCTTAAGGCAAAATTCAACTTCCCCACCAATTGCTGCAATTGATGCAGCGTAACTTTAGATGCAGTGATACACATTTGCAGGGCTGTCTTGAATTTCGATACTTTGGAAGCTGGTAAACGAAAACAACCCTCACTAGAGTCCAACTCGATCCCGAGGAACTCGAGGCAAGTCGTGGGACCCACAGTTTTACCTGGTGCCAACGGCACGCCAAATTGATTCATTAAAACACAAAATTCAGTCAAGGCCCGGGCACATTCATCATCCCCAGCGGGCCCAAGGAACAGAAAGTCATCGAGGTAATGCATCACATTCCGAAAACCTGTTTTCTTCGTGTAAACCCATTGCAGAAAACTACTGAATTTCTCGAAATAAGCACAAGATATCGAGCACCCCATTGGCATACACCTGTCCATGTAATACAAACCTTGAAACATGAATCCCAACAAACGTTGGTCATCCGGGTATACCGGGAGCAAACGGAACGCTGACTCGATATCTGATTTCGCCATCAGCGTCCCGGGCCCCAGGCGATTCAAAATGGCTACGGCCTCATCGAATGATGCGTACCGCACCGAACACATTTCTGGATTAATTGCATCGTTTACAGAAAGGCCATGAGGGGCTGATAAATTGTGAATCAATCGGAACTCACCCGGGTCCTTCTTGGGGACCACCCTTAAAGGAGAACAAACAAAGTTCGGCACCGGGGGGACAGGAAACGGGCCGGCAACCCGACCTCGGGTAACCTCTTTCCGGATCTTATCCTGTACTACAGTAGTATGCTGCAAGACGGAAAGTTGATTTTTTCACGTCCCGACACCCTGAAAGTTACCCACCGGGATGCGGAAACCATATGAAAAACCGTTTCGTAGCACCCCAGCAGAAGTACGATCTGGGTATTCGCTGAGCCAGGGAATCATCGCCAGGGTATCAATCGGGGTTGGTAAAGGCGCCCCTCGGACTATATTAGACCTGTTTAGCGCCTCCTCTACCCCCATTTTCACCCGATTTGGCTCTGCACGAGGACTCAGGATGGGGTGCCCCACAACCACTACATTCGTGTTTGAACTTACAAGATCCCGGGGGCCTAGTACATTTGCTTCTGTTGAAATTGAAACAGAACCCCCTCTTCCCTGTATTGCCGGCGGGTCTCGGGTAATCGTCTGTACCCGTACCCGACCGAAAGGGTGTCCCCCCATTTTGGCGGGAGGACTCACTAACAGCACTCCCCACCAATGGCACTTTCAACATTCCCGACTCTTTCATCTTATTCCATGTTAAAGAATCGTAACAGTCCCAGGTTAAACTTTTGTTATGCTCCATCGCTTTCCTGAAAAGGTTGTCATAACAGAACCATTGGTTACCTTGGTGTGATGTCGAGTACCCCATAATTCGTGACTGATATACTGGAAATTCAGGGAGCAAATCAGGCCTACGTTCCCCCCAAATTGCCGTGAAAATTCCCCAAGCATTACCCCAGTTACCAATATTTTCATTCACTTTAAATGCGGCCATTTTTGCGCGCCAAACACTCGGATGCATCAGATCCTTTTGACCCTTAACAGTTTCGACCTCATAGTGATCAACGAGCAGGGAGAAAATGTTAACGTATTCCCCCGCCCAAATCTTTTCCTTTATTGGCAAAGGAACATGTTGCCCCAATCTTTCTCTACGAGAGGGTGTTGACTCATCCCTTGCAATCGGCAATGGCCGCTTACCTGCACCGGACGCTGCTTCCGTCCCTCGTGGCTTGTCTATCGCCGCATCCGGCGCGGGCACCTTGGCTGTATCACGTTTCTCGCGCAACTGCTTTATGAGTGCTTGCGCTTCGGTAGCCATGGCGCCCCCATTACCGTCCCCCAACCATGCTGCTAACTGTGCCGCCAACTCGGGAGGCATATCTTCGGCAGACGTCGGGGTGACTACCACGGGAATCGGATTCCCCTCATCCGGTACCGGGGCCGGTACCGGGGCTGGCACCTCGAGCGGAGAACAGGGAACCGGGACGTCTCCCCCGACCGGCCCACTTCTCGGCCTCTTTGGCTTCCCTCCGGCCGGTGGACGCCCCGATCCCTCCTCGCCGTCTCGCTCCGCCAACCGCTTCTTAATTTCGGACATGTCCTTCATGAGTGCCCGAACCAACTGGTCAGTCGACATTCTCTTTGCTCCTTTCTTGGGCATCTTTTCGACGAAGTATCTAAAAGACAAAGAGAGAGATTAAAACGCTCAAAATTGGCTCTTCGTTCTGTCCCGAGCTCACGTGCAGCGAGAAGGTGCAGCTTCAGAGCACAAGAACAAGAGGATGTCTTCTGGTCTTGCGTCCCTTTTTATCCGTCTTCAGGGCGGGCGTATACCCGCCCCTGCCTGCCCCTGAGGGCGTGGCTGGCTGCGTCGGTGTCTAGGCCAGCCCACTCTAGGGCGGGAACGAGCGCGCCCCAGCTACGCCGCTTCGGGCATACCAGCTGAGACGCGCCTCCCGCCCAAAATGGCTTCCCGGGGGGATCGAGGCACTCGGCCATAAGTTCGGGGGGACCGATTCGGTCGCCCCTTTCCATGTTTAAAGTGATTTTCATGCTTCCAGGGGCTCGGGAAGTTAATTAAATACCATTTGGAGGCATTTAATGTTAGAGCAAAAACGGCTGATTTTCGACAAAAGAGATAACACCCCCCATTACGTCATGCTTCAGAAATGTGGAAAATGGTCCGTTTTCAAATGTTTTATTTTTGAACGTCAGTTCACATTTGTAGGTGGATCATCAGTGTTAGAGCTAAAATTAGCATGTTTAAAGTGATTTTCATGCTTCCAGGGGCCCAAAACACAAGATTTATGGAATGGTTAAAAGTGCATGAAAATGGCCAATTTACTCACTCTGAGTTCTCAAAAAGGGTTTCTTCACCCCGGGAAGTTAATTAAATACCATTTGGAGGCATTTAATGTTAGAGCAAAAACGGCTGATTTTCGACAAAAGAGATAACACCCCCCCATTACGTCATGCTTCAGAAATGTGGAAAATGGTCCGTTTTCAAATGTTTTATTTTTGAACGTCAGTTCACATTTGTAGGTGGATCATCAGTGTTAGAGCTAAAATTAGCATGTTTAAAGTGATTTTCATGCTTCCAGGGGCTCGGGAAGTTAAGTAAATACCATTTGGAGGCATTTAATGTTCGAGCAAAAACGGCTGATTTTCGACAAAAGAGATAACACCCCCCCATTACGTCATGCTTCAGAAATGTGGAAAATGGTCCGTTTTCAAATGTTTTATTTTTGAACGTCAGTTCACATTTGTAGGTGGATCATCAGTGTTAGAGCTAAAATTAGCATGTTTAAAGTGATTTTCATGCTTCCAGGGGCTCGGGAAGTTAAGTAAATACCATTTGGAGGCATTTAATGTTCGAGCAAAAACGGCTGATTTTCGACAAAAGAGATAACACCCCCCATTACGTCATGCTTCAGAAATGTGGAAAATGGTCCGTTTTCAAATGTTTTATTTTTGAACGTCAGTTCACATTTGTAGGTGGATCATCAGTGTTAGAGCTAAAATTAGCATGTTTAAAGTGATTTTCATGCTTCCAGGGGCCCAAAACACAAGATTTATGGAATGGTTAAAAGTGCATGAAAATGGCCAATTTACTCACTCTGAGTTCTCAAAAAGGGTTTCTTCACCCCGGGAAGTTAATTAAATACCATTTGGAGGCATTTAATGTTCGAGCAAAAACGGCTGATTTTCGACAAAAGAGATAACACCCCCCCATTACGTCATGCTTCAGAAATGTGGAAAATGGTCCGTTTTCAAATGTTTTATTTTTGAACGTCAGTTCACATTTGTAGGTGGATCATCAGTGTTAGAGCTAAAATTAGCATGTTTAAAGTGATTTTCATGCTTCCAGGGGCCCAAAACACAAGATTTATGGAATGGTTAAAAGTGCATGAAAATGGCCAATTTACTCACTCTGAGTTCTCAAAAAGGGTTTCTTCACCCCGGGAAGTTAATTAAATACCATTTGGAGGCATTTAATGTTCGAGCAAAAACAGCTGATTTTCGACAAAAGAGATAACACCCCCCATTACGTCATGCTTCAGAAATGTGGAAAATGGTCCGTTTTCAAATGTTTATTTTTTGAACGTCAGTTCACATTTGTAGGTGGTTCATCAGTGTTAGAGCTAAAATTAGCATGTTTAAAGTGATTTTCATGCTTCCAGGGGCTCGGGAAGTGAAATAAATACCATTTGGAGGCATTTAATGTTCGAGCAAAAACGGCTGATTTTCCACAAAAGAGATAACACCCCCCATTACGTCATGCTTCAGAAATGTCTAAAATGGTCCGTTTTCAAATGTTTTATTTTTGAACGTCAGTTCACATTTGTAGGTGGATCATCAGTGTTAGAGCTAAAATTAGCATGTTTAAAGTGATTTTCATGCTTCCAGGGGCTCGGGAAGTTAATTAAATACCATTTGGAGGCATTTAATGTTCGAGCAAAAACGTCTGATTTTCGACAAAAGAGATAACACCCCCCCATTACGTCATGCTTCAGAAATGTGGAAAATGGTCCGTTTTCAAATGTTTTATTTTTGAACGTCAGTTCACATTTGTAGGTGGATCATCAGTGTTAGAGCTAAAATTAGCATGTTTAAAGTGATTTTCATGCTTCCAGGGGCCGAAAACACAAGATTTATGGAATGGGTAAAAGTGCATGAAAATGGCCAATTTACTCACTCTGAGTTCTCGAAAAGGGTTTCTTCACCCCGGGAAGTTAAATAAATACCATTTGGAGGCATTTAATGTTAGAGCAAAAACGGCTGATTTTCGACAAAAGAGATAACACCCCCCCATTACGTCATGCTTCAGAAATGTGGAAAATGGTCCGTTTTCAAATGTTTTATTTTTGAACGTCAGTTCACATTTGTAGGTGGATCATCAGTGTTAGAGCTAAAATTAGCATGTTTAAAGTGATTTTCATGCTTCCAGGGGCTCGGGAAGTTAATTAAATACCATTTGGAGGCATTTAATGTTCGAGCAAAAACGGCTGATTTTCGACAAAAGAGATAACACCCCCCCATTACGTCATGCTTCAGAAATGTGGAAAATGGTCCGTTTTCAAATGTTTTATTTTTGAACGTCAGTTCACATTTGTAGGTGGATCATCAGTGTTAGAGCTAAAATTAGCATGTTTAAAGTGATTTTCATGCTTCCAGGGGCTCGGGAAGTTAATTAAATACCATTTGGAGGCATTTAATGTTAGAGCAAAAACGGCTGATTTTCGACAAAAGAGATAACACCCCCCATTACGTCATGCTTCAGAAATGTGGAAAATGGTCCGTTTTCAAATGTTTTATTTTTGAACGTCAGTTCACATTTGTAGGTGGATCATCAGTGTTAGAGCTAAAATTAGCATGTTTAAAGTGATTTTCATGCTTCCAGGGGCCCAAAACACAAGATTTATGGAATGGTTAAAAGTGCATGAAAATGGCCAATTTACTCACTCTGAGTTCTCAAAAAGGGTTTCTTCACCCTGGGAAGTTAATTAAATACCATTTGGAGGCATTTAATGTTAGAGCAAAAACGGCTGATTTTCGACAAAAGAGATAACACCCCCCCATTACGTCATGCTTCAGAAATGTGGAAAATGGTCCGTTTTCAAATGTTTTATTTTTGAACGTCAGTTCACATTTGTAGGTGGATCATCAGTGTTAGAGCTAAAATTAGCATGTTTAAAGTGATTTTCATGCTTCCAGGGGCTCGGGAAGTTAATTAAATACCATTTGGAGGCATTTAATGTTCGAGCAAAAACGGCTGATTTTCGACAAAAGAGATAACACCCCCCCATTACGTCATGCTTCAGAAATGTGGAAAATGGTCCATTTTCAAATGTTTTATTTTTGAACGTCAGTTCACATTTGTAGGTGGATTATCAGTGTTAGAGCTAAAATTAGCATGTTTAAAGTGATTTTCATGCTTCCAGGGGCCCAAAACACAAGATTTATGGAATGGTTAAAAGTGCATGAAAATGGCCAATTTACTCACTCTGAGTTCTCAAAAAGGGTTTCTTCACCCCGGGAAGTTAATTAAATACCATTTGGAGGCATTTAATGTTCGAGCAAAAACAGCTGATTTTCGACAAAAGAGATAACACCCCCCATTACGTCATGCTTCAGAAATGTGGAAAATGGTCCGTTTTCAAATGTTTATTTTTTGAACGTCAGTTCACATTTGTAGGTGGTTCATCAGTGTTAGAGCTAAAATTAGCATGTTTAAAGTGATTTTCATGCTTCCAGGGGCTCGGGAAGTGAAATAAATACCATTTGGAGGCATTTAATGTTCGAGCAAAAACGGCTGATTTTCCACAAAAGAGATAACACCCCCCATTACGTCATGCTTCAGAAATGTCTAAAATGGTCCGTTTTCAAATGTTTTATTTTTGAACGTCAGTTCACATTTGTAGGTGGATCATCAGTGTTAGAGCTAAAATTAGCATGTTTAAAGTGATTTTCATGCTTCCAGGGGCTCGGGAAGTTAATTAAATACCATTTGGAGGCATTTAATGTTCGAGCAAAAACGTCTGATTTTCGACAAAAGAGATAACACCCCCCCATTACGTCATGCTTCAGAAATGTGGAAAATGGTCCGTTTTCAAATGTTTTATTTTTGAACGTCAGTTCACATTTGTAGGTGGATCATCAGTGTTAGAGCTAAAATTAGCATGTTTAAAGTGATTTTCATGCTTCCAGGGGCCCAAAACACAAGATTTATGGAATGGGTAAAAGTGCATGAAAATGGCCAATTTACTCACTCTGAGTTCTCGAAAAGGGTTTCTTCACCCCGGGAAGTTAAATAAATACCATTTGGAGGCATTTAATGTTAGAGCAAAAACGGCTGATTTTCGACAAAAGAGATAACACCCCCCCATTACGTCATGCTTCAGAAATGTGGAAAATGGTCCGTTTTCAAATGTTTTATTTTTGAACGTCAGTTCACATTTGTAGGTGGATCATCAGTGTTAGAGCTAAAATTAGCATGTTTAAAGTGATTTTCATGCTTCCAGGGGCTCGGGAAGTTAATTAAATACCATTTGGAGGCATTTAATGTTCGAGCAAAAACGGCTGATTTTCGACAAAAGAGATAACACCCCCCCATTACGTCATGCTTCAGAAATGTGGAAAATGGTCCGTTTTCAAATGTTTTATTTTTGAACGTCAGTTCACATTTGTAGGTGGATCATCAGTGTTAGAGCTAAAATTAGCATGTTTAAAGTGATTTTCATGCTTCCAGGGGCTCGGGAAGTTAATTAAATACCATTTGGAGGCATTTAATGTTAGAGCAAAAACGGCTGATTTTCGACAAAAGAGATAACACCCCCCATTACGTCATGCTTCAGAAATGTGGAAAATGGTCCGTTTTCAAATGTTTTATTTTTGAACGTCAGTTCACATTTGTAGGTGGATCATCAGTGTTAGAGCTAAAATTAGCATGTTTAAAGTGATTTTCATGCTTCCAGGGGCCCAAAACACAAGATTTATGGAATGGTTAAAAGTGCATGAAAATGGCCAATTTACTCACTCTGAGTTCTCAAAAAGGGTTTCTTCACCCTGGGAAGTTAATTAAATACCATTTGGAGGCATTTAATGTTAGAGCAAAAACGGCTGATTTTCGACAAAAGAGATAACACCCCCCCATTACGTCATGCTTCAGAAATGTGGAAAATGGTCCGTTTTCAAATGTTTTATTTTTGAACGTCAGTTCACATTTGTAGGTGGATCATCAGTGTTAGAGCTAAAATTAGCATGTTTAAAGTGATTTTCATGCTTCCAGGGGCTCGGGAAGTTAATTAAATACCATTTGGAGGCATTTAATGTTCGAGCAAAAACGGCTGATTTTCGACAAAAGAGATAACACCCCCCCATTACGTCATGCTTCAGAAATGTGGAAAATGGTCCATTTTCAAATGTTTTATTTTTGAACGTCAGTTCACATTTGTAGGTGGATTATCAGTGTTAGAGCTAAAATTAGCATGTTTAAAGTGATTTTCATGCTTCCAGGGGCCCAAAACACAAGATTTATGGAATGGTTAAAAGTGCATGAAAATGGCCAATTTACTCACTCTGAGTTCTCAAAAAGGGTTTCTTCACCCCGGGAAGTTAATTAAATACCATTTGGAGGCATTTAATGTTAGAGCAAAAACGGCTGATTTTCGACAAAAGAGATAACACCCCCCCATTACGTCATGCTTCAGAAATGTGGAAAATGGTCCGTTTTCAAATGTTTTATTTTTGAACGTCAGTTCACATTTGTAGGTGGATCATCAGTGTTAGAGCTAAAATTAGCATGTTTAAAGTGATTTTCATGCTTCCAGGGGCTCGGGAAGTTAATTAAATACCATTTGGAGGCATTTAATGTTCGAGCAAAAACGGCTGATTTTCGACAAAAGAGATAACACCCCCCCATTACGTCATGCTTCAGAAATGTGGAAAATGGTCCGTTTTCAAATGTTTTATTTTTGAACGTCAGTTCACATTTGTAGGTGGATCATCAGTGTTAGAGCTAAAATTAGCATGTTTAAAGTGATTTTCATGCTTCCAGGGGCCCAAAACACAAGATTAATGGAATGGTTAAAAGTGCATGAAAATGGCCAATTTACTCACTCTGAGTTCTCAAAAAGGGTTTCTTCACCCCGGGAAGTTAATTAAATACCATTTGGAGGCATTTAATGTTCGAGCAAAAACGGCTGATTTTCGACAATTGAGATAACACCCCCCCATTACGTCATGCTTCAGAAATGTGGAAAATGGTCCGTTTTCAAATGTTTTATTTTTGAACGTCAGTTCACATTTGTAGGTGGATCATCAGTGTTAGAGCTAAAATTAGCATGTTTAAAGTGATTTTCATGCTTCCAGGGGCTCGGGAAGTTAATTAAATACCATTTGGAGGCATTTAATGTTAGAGCAAAAACGGCTGATTTTCCACAAAAGAGATAACACCCCCCCATTACGTCATGCTTCAGAAATGTGGAAAATGGTCCGTTTTCAAATGTTTTATTTTTGAACGTCAGTTCACATTTGTAGGTGGATCATCAGTGTTAGAGCTAAAATTAGCATGTTTAAAGTGATTTTCATACTTCCAGGGGCTCGGGGAGTTAATTAAATACCATTTGGAGGCATTTAATGTTCGAGCAAAAACGGCTGATTTTCGACAAAAGAGATAACACCCCCCCATTACGTCATGCTTCAGAAATGTGGAAAATGGTCCGTTTTCAAATGTTTTATTTTTGAACGTCAGTTCACATTTGTAGGTGGATCATCAGTGTTAGAGCTAAAATTAGCATGTTTAAAGTGATTATCATGCTTCCAGGGGCTCGGGAAGTTAATTAAATACCATTTGGAGGCATTTAATGTTCGAGCAAAAATGGCTGATTTTCGACAAAAGAGATAACACCCCCCCATTACGTCATGCTTCAGAAATGTGGAAAATGGTCCGTTTTCAAATGTTTTATTTTTGAACGTCAGTTCACATTTGTAGGTGGATCATCAGTGTTAGAGCTAAAATTAGCATGTTTAAAGTGATTTTCATGCTTCCAGGGGCCCAAAACACAAGATTTATGGAATGGTTAAAAGTGCATGAAAATGGCCAATTTACTCACTCTGAGTTCTCAAAAAGGGTTTCGTCACCCCGGGAAGTTAATTAAATACCATTTGGAGGCATTTAATGTTAGAGCAAAAACGGCTGATTTTCGACAAAAGAGATAACACCCCCCCATTACGTCATGCTTCAGAAATGTGGAAAATGGTCCGTTTTCAAATGTTTTATTTTTGAACGTCAGTTCACATTTGTAGGTGGATCATCAGTGTTAGAGCTAAAATTAGCATGTTTAAAGTGATTTTCATGCTTCCAGGGGCTCGGGAAGTTAAGTAAATACCATTTGGAGGCATTTAATGTTCGAGCAAAAACAGCTGATTTTCGACAAAAGAGATAACACCCCCCCATTACGTCATGCTTCAGAAATGTGGAAAATGGTCCGTTTTCAAATGTTTTATTTTTGAACGTCAGTTCACATTTGTAGGTGGATCATCAGTGTTAGAGCTAAAATTAGCATGTTTAAAGTGATTTTCATGCTTCCAGGGGCTCGGGAAGTTAATTAAATACCATTTGGAGGCATTTAATGTTAGAGCAAAAACGGCTGATTTTCGACAAAAGAGATAACATCCCCCCATTACGTCATGCTTCAGAAATGTGGAAAATGGTCCGTTTTCAAATGTTTTATTTTTGAACGTCAGTTCACATTTGTAGGTGGATCATCAGTTTTAGAGCTAAAATTAGCATGTTTAAAGTGATTTTCATGCTTCCAGGGGCCCAAAACACAAGATTTATGGAATGGTTAAAAGGGCATGAAAATGGCCAATTCACTCACTCTGAGTTCTCAAAAAGGGTTTCTTCACCCCGGGAAGTTAATTAAATACCATTTGGAGGCATTTAATGTTCGAGCAAAAACGGCTGATTTTCGACAAAAGAGATAACACTCCCCCATTACGTCATGCTTCAGAAATGTGGAAAATGGTCCGTTTTCAAATGTTTTATTTTTGAACGTCAGTTCACATTTGTAGGTGGATCATCAGTGTTAGAGCTAAAATTAGCATGTTTAAAGTGATTTTCATGCTTCCAGGGGCCCAAAACACAAGATTTATGGAATGGTTAAAAGTGCATGAAAATGGCCAATTTACTCACTCTGAGTTCTCAAAAAGGGTTTCTTCACCCCGGGAAGTTAATTAAATACCATTTGGAGGCATTTAATGTTCGAGCAAAAACAGCTGATTTTCGACAAAAGAGATAACACCCCCCATTACGTCATGCTTCAGAAATGTGGAAAATGGTCCGTTTTCAAATGTTTTAAATTTGAACGTCAGTTCACATTTGTAGGTGGTTCATCAGTGTTAGAGCTAAAATTAGCATGTTTAAAGTGATTTTCATGCTTCCAGGGGCTCGGGAAGTGAAATAAATACCATTTGGAGGCATTTAATGTTCGAGCAAAAACGGCTGATTTTCCACAAAAGAGATAACACCCCCCATTACGTCATGCTTCAGAAATGTGGAAAATGGTCCGTTTTCAAATGTTTTATTTTTGAACGTCAGTTCACATTTGTAGGTGGATCATCAGTGTTAGAGCTAAAATTAGCATGTTTAAAGTGATTTTCATGCTTCCAGGGGCTCGGGAAGTTAATTAAATACCATTTGGAGGCATTTAATGTTCGAGCAAAAACGGCTGATTTTCGACAAAAGAGATAACACCCCCCCATTACGTCATGCTTCAGAAATGTGGAAAATGGTCCGTTTTCAAATGTTTTATTTTTGAACGTCAGTTCACATTTGTAGGTGGATCATCAGTGTTAGAGCTAAAATTAGCATGTTTAAAGTGATTTTCATGCTTCCAGGGGCTCGGGAAGTTAATTAAAAACTATTTGGAGGCATTTAATGTTCGAGCAAAAACGGCTGATTTTCGACAAAAGAGATAACACCCCCCCATTACGTCATGCTTCAGAAATGTGGAAAATGGTCCGTTTTCAAATGTTTTATTTTTGAACGTCAGTTCACATTTGTAGGTGGATCATCAGTGTTAGAGCTAAAATTAGCATGTTTAAAGTGATTTTCATGCTTCCAGGGGCTCAGGAAGTTAATTAAATACCATTTGGAGGCATTTATTGTTAGAGCAAAAACGGCTGATTTTCGACAAAAGAGATAACACCCCCCATTACGTCATGCTTCAGAAATGTGGAAAATGGTCCGTTTTCAAATGTTTTATTTTTGAACGTCAGTTCACATTTGTAGGTGGATCATCAGTGTTAGAGCTAAAATTAGCATGTTTAAAGTGATTTTCATGCTTCCAGGGGCCCAAAACACAAGATTTATGGAATGGTTAAAAGTGCATGAAAATGGCCAATTTACTCACTCTGAGTTCTCAAAAAGGGTTTCTTCACCCTGGGAAGTTAATTAAATACCATTTGGAGGCATTTAATGTTAGAGCAAAAACGGCTGATTTTCGACAAAAGAGATAACACCCCCCCATTACGTCATGCTTCAGAAATGTGGAAAATGGTCCGTTTTCAAATGTTTTCTTTTTGAACGTCAGTTCACATTTGTAGGTGGATCATCAGTGTTAGAGCTAAAATTAGCATGTTTAAAGTGATTTTCATGCTTCCAGGGGCTCGGGAAGTTAATTAAATACCATTTGGAGGCATTTAATGTTAGAGCAAAAACGGCAGATTTTCGACAAAAGAGATAACACCCCCCCCCATTACGTCATGCTTCAGAAATGTGGAAAATGGTCCGTTTTCAAATGTTTTATTTTTGAACCTCAGTTCACATTTGTAGGTGGATCATCAGTGTTAGCGCTAAAATTAGCATGTTTAAAGTGATTTTCATGCTTCCAGGGGCTCGGGAAGTTAATTAAATACCATTTGGAGGCATTTAATGTTTGAGCAAAAACGGCTGATTTTCGACAAAAGAGATAACACCCCCCCATTACGTCATGCTTCAGAAATGTGGAAAATGGTCCGTTTTCAAATGTTTTATTTTTGAACGTCAGTTCACATTTGTAGGTGGATCATCAGTGTTAGAGCTAAAATTAGCATGTTTAAAGTGATTTTCATGCTTCCAGGGGCTCGGGTAGTTAATTAAATACCATTTGGAGGCATTTAATGTTCGAGCAAAAACGGCTGATTTTCGACAAAAGAGACAACACCCCCCCATTACGTCATGCTTCAGAAATGTGGAAAATGGTCCGTTTTCAAATGTTTTATTTTTGAACGTCAGTTCACATTTGTAGGTGGATCATCAGTGTTAGAGCTAAAATTAGCATGTTTAAAGTGATTTTCATGCTTCCAGGGGCTCGGGAAGTTAATTAAATACCATTTGGAGGCATTTAATGTTCGAGCAGAAACGGCTGATTTTCGACAAAAGAGATAACACCCCCCCATTACGTCATGCTTCAGAAATGTGGAAAATGGTCCGTTTTCAAATGTTTTATTTTTGAACGTCAGTTCACATTTGTAGGTGGATCATCAGTGTTAGAGCAAAAATTAGCATGTTTAAAGTGATTTTCATGCTTCCAGGGGCTCGGGAAGTTAATTAAATACCATTTGGAGGAATTTAATGTTCGAGCAAAAACGGCTGATTTTCGACAAAAGAGATAACACCCCCCCATTACGTCATGCTTCAGAAATGTGGAAAATGGTCCGTTTTCAAATGTGTTATTTTTGAACGTCAGTTCAAATTTGTAGGTGGATCATCAGTGTTAGAGCTAAAATTAGCATGTTTAAAGTGATTTTCATGCTTCCAGGGGCTCGGGAAGTTAATTAAATACCATTTGGAGGCATTTAATGTTCGAGCAAAAAACGGCTGATTTTCGACAAAAGAGATAACACCCCCCCATTACGTCATGCTTCAGAAATGTGGAAAATGGTCCGTTTTCAAATGTTTTATTTTTGAACGTCAGTTCACATTTGTAGGTGGATCATCAGTGTTAGAGCTAAAATTAGCATGTTTAAAGTGATTTTCATGCTTCCAGGGGCTCGGGAAGTTAATTAAATACCATTTGGAGGCATTTAATGTTCGAGCAAAAACGGCTGATTTTCGACAAAAGAGATAACACCCCCCCATTACGTCATGCTTCAGAAATGTGGAAAATGGTCCGTTTTCAAATGTTTTATTTTTGAACGTCAGTTCACATTTGTAGGTGGATCATCAGTGTTAGAGCTAAAATTAGCATGTTTAAAGTGATTTTCATGCTTCCAGGGGCCCAAAACACAAGATTTATGGAATGGTTAAAAGTGCATGAAAATGGCCAATTTACTCACTCTGAGTTCTCAAAAAGGGTTTCTTCACCCCGGGAAGTTAATTAAATACCATTTGGAGGCATTTAATGTTCGAGAAAAAACGGCTGATTTTCGACAAAAGAGATAACACCCCCCCATTACGTCATGCTTCAGAAATGTGGAAAATGGTCCGTTTTCAAATGTTTTATTTTTGAACGTCAGTTCACATTTGTAGGTGGATCATCAGTGTTAGAGCTAAAATTAGCATGTTTAAAGTGATTTTCATGCTTCCAGGGGCCCAAAACACAAGATTTATGGAATGGTTAAAAGTGCATGAAAATGGCCAATTTACTCACTCTGAGTTCTCAAAAAGGGTTTCTTCACCCCGGGAAGTTAATTAAATACCATTTGGAGGCATTTAATGTTCGAGCAAAAACGGCTGATTTTCGACAAAAGAGATAACACCCCCCCCATTATGTCATGCTTCAGAAATGTGGAAAATGGTCCGTTTTCAAATGTTTTATTTTTGAACGTCAGTTCACATTTGTAGGTGGATCATCAGTGTTAGAGCTAAAATTAGCATGTTTAAAGTGATTTTCATGCTTCCAGGGGCTCGGGAAGTGAAATAAATACCATTTGGAGGCATTTAATGTTCGAGCAAAAACGGCTGATTTTCCACAAAAGAGATAACACCCCCCCATTACGTCATGCTTCAGAAATGTGGAAAATGGTCCGTTTTCAAATGTTTTATTTTTGAACGTCAGTTCACATTTGTAGGTGGATCATCAGTGTTAGAGCTAAAATTAGCATGTTTAAAGTGATTTTCATGCTTCCAGGGGCTCGGGAAGTTAATTAAATACCATTTGGAGGCATTTAATGTTCGAGCAAAAACGGCTGATTTTCGACAAAAGAGATAACACCCCCCCATTACGTCATGCTTCAGAAATGTGGAAAATGGTCCGTTTTCAAATGTTTTATTTTTGAACGTCAGTTCACATTTGTAGGTGGATCATCAGTGTTAGAGCTAAAATTAGCATGTTTAAAGTGATTTTCATGCTTCCAGGGGCCCAAAACACAAGATTTATGGAATGGTTAAAAGTGCATGAAAATGGCCAATTTACTCACTCTGAGTTCTCAAAAAGGGTTTCTTCACCCCGGGAAGTTAATTAAATACCATTTGGAGGCATTTAATGTTAGAGCAAAAACGGCTGATTTTCGACAAAAGAGATAACACCCCCCCATTACGTCATGCTTCAGAAATGTGGAAAATGGTCCGTTTTCAAATGTTTTATTTTTGAACGTCAGTTCACATTTGTAGGTGGATCATCAGTGTTAGAGCTAAAATTAGCATGTTTAAAGTGATTTTCATGCTTCCAGGGGCTCGGGAAGTTAATTAAATACCATTTGGAGGCATTTAATGTTCGAGCAAAAACGGCTGATTTTCGATAAAAGAGATAACACCCCCCCATTACGTCATGCTTCAGAAATGTGGAAAATGGTCCGTTTTCAAATGTTTTATTTTTGAACGTCAGTTCATATTTGTAGGTGGATCATCAGTGTTAGAGCTAAAATTAGCATGTTTAAAGTGATTTTCATGCTTCCAGGGGCCCAAAACACAAGATTTATGGAATGGTTAAAAGTGCATGAAAATGGCCAATTTACTCACTCTGAGTTCTCAAAAAGGGTTTATTCACCCCGGGAAGTTAATTAAATACCATTTGGAGGCATTTAATGTTCGAGCAAAAACGGCTGATTTTCGACAAAAGAGATAACACCCCCCCATTACGTCATGCTTCAGAAATGTGGAAAATGGTCCGTTTTCAAATGTTTTATTTTTGAACGTCAGTTCACATTTGTAGGTGGATCATCAGTGTTAGAGCTAAAATTAGCATGTTTAAAGTGATTTTCATGCTTCCAGGGGCTCGGGAAGTTAATTAAATACCATTTGGAGGCATTTAATGTTAGAGCAAAAACGGCTGATTTTCCACAAAAGAGATAACACCCCCCCATTACGTCATGCTTCAGAAATGTGGAAAATGGTCCGTTTTCAAATGTTTTATTTTTGAACGTCAGTTCACATTTGTAGGTGGATCATCAGTGTTAGAGCTAAAATTAGCATGTTTAAAGTGATTTTCATGCTTCCAGGGGCTCGGGGAGTTAATTAAATACCATTTGGAGGCATTTAATGTTAGAGCAAAAACGGCTGATTTTCGACAAAAGAGATAACACCCCCCCATTACGTCATGCTTCAGAAATGTGGAAAATGGTCCGTTTTCAAATGTTTTATTTTTGAACGTCAGTTCACATTTGTAGGTGGATCATCAGTGTTAGAGCTAAAATTAGCATGTTTAAAGTGATTTTCATGCTTCCAGGGGCCCAAAACACAAGATTTATGGAATGGTTAAAAGTGCATGAAAATGGCCAATTTAATCACTCTGAGTTCTCAAAAAGGGTTTCTTCACCCCGGGAAGTTAATTAAATACCATTTGGAGGCATTTAATGTTCGAGCAAAAACGGCTGATTTTCGACAAAAGAGATAACACCCCCCCATTACGTCATGCTTCAGAAATGTGGAAAATGGTCCGTTTTCAAATGTTTTATTTTTGAACGTCAGTTCACATTTGTAGGTGGATCATCAGTGTTAGAGCTAAAATTAGCATGTTTAAAGTGATTTTCATGCTTCCAGGGGCTCGGGAAGTGAAATAAATACCATTTGGAGGCATTTAATGTTCGAGCAAAAACGGCTGATTTTCCACAAAAGAGATAACACCCCCCATTACGTCATGCTTCAGAAATGTGGAAAATGGTCCGTTTTCAAATGTTTTATTTTTGAACGTCAGTTCACATTTGTAGGTGGATCATCAGTGTTAGAGCTAAAATTAGCATGTTTAAAGTGATTTTCATGCTTCCAGGGGCTCGGGAAGTTAATTAAATACCATTTGGAGGCATTTAATGTTCGAGCAAAAACGGCTGATTTTCGACAAAAGAGATAACACCCCCCCATTACGTCATGCTTCAGAAATGTGGAAAATGGTCCGTTTTCAAATGTTTTATTTTTGAACGTCAGTTCACATTTGTAGGTGGATCATCAGTGTTAGAGCTAAAATTAGCATGTTTAAAGTGATTTTCATGCTTCCAGGGGCCCAAAACACAAGATTTATGGAATGGTTAAAAGTGCATGAAAATGGCCAATTTACTCACTCTGAGATCTCGAAAAGGGTTTCTTCACCCCGGGAAGTTAATTAAATACCATTTGGAGGCATTTAATGTTAGAGCAAAAACGGCTGATTTTCGACAAAAGAGATAACACCCCCCCATTACGTCATGCTTCAGAAATGTGGAAAATGGTCCGTTTTCAAATGTTTTATTTTTGAACGTCAGTTCACATTTGTAGGTGGATCAGCAGTGTTAGAGCTAAAATTAGCATGTTTAAAGTGATTTTCATGCTTCCAGGGGCTCGGGAAGTTAATTAAATACCATTTGGAGGCATTTAATGTTCGAGCAAAAACGGCTGATTTTCGACAAAAGAGATAACACCCCCCCATTACGTCACGCTTCAGAAATGTGGAAAATGGTCCGTTTTCAAATGTTTTATTTTTGAACGTCAGTTCACATTTGTAGGTGGATCATCAGTGTTAGAGCTAAAATTAGCATGTTTAAAGTGATTTTCATGCTTCCAGGGGCCCAAAACACAAGATTTATGGAATGGTTAAAAGTGCATGAAAATGGCCAATTTACTCACTCTGAGTTCTCAAAAAGGGTTTCTTCACCCCGGGAAGTTAATTAAATACCATTTGGAGGCATTTAATGTTCGAGCAAAAACGGCTGATTTTCGACAAAAGAGATAACACCCCCCCATTACGTCATGCTTCAGAAATGTGGAAAATGGTCCGTTTTCAAATGTTTTATTTTTGAACGTCAGTTCACATTTGTAGGTGGATCATCAGTGTTAGAGCTAAAATTAGCATGTTTAAAGTGATTTTCATGCTTCCAGGGGCTCGGGAAGTTAATTAAATACCATTTGGAGGCATTTAATGTTCGAGCAGAAACGGCTGATTTTCGACAAAAGAGATAACACCCCCCCATTACGTCATGCTTCAGAAATGTGGAAAATGGTCCGTTTTCAAATGTTTTATTTTTGAACGTCAGTTCACATTTGTAGGTGGATCATCAGTGTTAGAGCAAAAATTAGCATGTTTAAAGTGATTTTCATGCTTGCAGGGGCTCGGGAAGTTAATTAAATACCATTTGGAGGCATTTAATGTTCGAGCAAAAACGGCTGATTTTCGACAAAAGAGATAACACCCCCCCATTACGTCATGCTTCAGAAATGTGGAAAATGGTCCGTTTTCAAATGTGTTATTTTTGAACGTCAGTTCACATTTGTAGGTGGATCATCAGTGTTAGAGCTAAAATTAGCATGTTTAAAGTGATTTTCATGCTTCCAGGGGCTCGGGAAGTTAATTAAATACCATTTGGAGGCATTTAATGTTCGAGCAAAAACGGCTGATTTTCGACAAAAGAGATAACACCCCCCCATTACGTCATGCTTCAGAAATGTGGAAAATGGTCCGTTTTCAAATGTTTTATTTTTGAACGTCAGTTCACATTTGTAAGTGGATCATCAGTGTTAGAGCTAAAATTAGCATGTTTAAAGTGATTTTCATGCTTCCAGGGGCTCGGGAAGTTAATTAAATACCATTTGGAGGCATTTAATGTTCGAGCAAAAACGGCTGATTTTCGACAAAAGAGATAACACCCCCCCCATTACGTCATGCTTCAGAAATGTGGAAAATGGTCCGTTTTCAAATGTTTTATTTTTGAACGTCAGTTCACATTTGTAGGTGGATCATCAGTGTTAGAGCTAAAATTAGCATGTTTAAAGTGATTTTCATGCTTCCAGGGGCCCAAAACACAAGATTTATGGAATGGTTAAAAGTGCATGAAAATGGCCAATTTACTCACTCTGAGTTCTCAAAAAGGGTTTCTTCACCCCGGGAAGTTAATTAAATACCATTTGGAGGCATTTAATGTTAGAGCAAAAACGGCTGATTTTCGACAAAAGAGATAACACCCCCCCATACATCATGCTTCAGAAATGTGGAAAATGGTCCGTTTTCAAATGTTTTATTTTTGAACGTCAGTTCACATTTGTAGGTGGATCATCAGTGTTAGAGCTAAAATTAGCATGTTTAAAGTGATTTTCATGCTTCCAGGGGCTCGGGAAGTTAATTAAATACCATTTGGAGGCATTTAATGTTCGAGCAAAAACGGCTGATTTTCGACAAAAGAGATAACACCCCCCCATTACGTCATGCTTCAGAAATGTGGAAAATGGTCCGTTTTCAAATGTTTTATTTTTGAACGTCAGTTCACATTTGTAGGTGGATCATCAGTGTTAGAGCTAAAATTAGCATGTTTAAAGTGATTTTCATGCTTCCAGGGGCTCGGGAAGTTAATTAAATACCATTTGGAGGCATTTAATGTTAGAGCAAAAACGGCTGATTTTCGACAAAAGAGATAACACCCCCCCATTACGTCATGCTTCAGAAATGTGGAAAATGGTCCGTTTTCAAATGTTTTATTTTTGAACGTCAGTTCACATTTGTAGGTGGATCATCAGTGTTAGAGCTAAAATTAGCATGTTTAAAGTGATTTTCATGCTTCCAGGGGCCCAAAACACAAGATTTATGGAATGGTTAAAAGTGCATGAAAATGGCCAATTTACTCACTCTGAGTTCTCAAAAAGGGTTTCTTCACCCCGGGAAGTTAATTAAATACCATTTGGAGGCATTTAATGTTCGAGCAAAAACGGCTGATTTTCGACAAAAGAGATAACACCCCCCCCATTACGTCATGCTTCAGAAATGTGGAAAATGGTCCGTTTTCAAATGTTTTATTTTTGAACGTCAGTTCACATTTGTAGGTGGATCATCAGTGTTAGAGCTAAAATTAGCATGTTTAAAGTGATTTTCATGCTTCCAGGGGCCCAAAACACAAGATTTATGGAATGGTTAAAAGTGCATGAAAATGGCCAATTTACTCACTCTGAGTTCTCAAAAAGGGTTTCTTCACCCCGGGAAGTTAATTAAATACCATTTGGAGGCATTTAATGTTCGAGAAAAAACGGCTGATTTTCGACAAAAGAGATAACACCCCCCCATTACGTCATGCTTCAGAAATGTGGAAAATGGTCCGTTTTCAAATGTTTTATTTTTGAACGTCAGTTCACATTTGTAGGTGGATCATCAGTGTTAGAGCTAAAATTAGCATGTTTAAAGTGATTTTCATGCTTCCAGGGGCCCAAAACACAAGATTTATGGAATGGTTAAAAGTGCATGAAAATGGCCAATTTACTCACTCTGAGTTCTCAAAAAGGGTTTCTTCACCCCGGGAAGTTAATTAAATACCATTTGGAGGCATTTAATGTTCGAGCAAAAACGGCTGATTTTCGACAAAAGAGATAACACCCCCCCATTATGTCATGCTTCAGAAATGTGGAAAATGGTCCGTTTTCAAATGTTTTATTTTTGAACGTCAGTTCACATTTGTAGGTGGATCATCAGTGTTAGAGCTAAAATTAGCATGTTTAAAGTGATTTTCATGCTTCCAGGGGCTCGGGAAGTGAAATAAATACCATTTGGAGGCATTTAATGTTCGAGCAAAAACGGCTGATTTTCCACAAAAGAGATAACATCCCCCCATTACGTCATGCTTCAGAAATGTGGAAAATGGTCCGTTTTCAAATGTTTTATTTTTGAACGTCAGTTCACATTTGTAGGTGGATCATCAGAGTTAGAGCTAAAATTAGCATGTTTAAAGTGATTTTCATGCTTCCAGGGGCTCGGGAAGTTAATTAAATACCATTTGGAGGCATTTAATGTTCGAGCAAAAACGGCTGATTTTCGACAAAAGAGATAACACCCCCCCATTACGTCATGCTTCAGAAATGTGGAAAATGGTCCGTTTTCAAATGTTTTATTTTTGAACGTCAGTTCACATTTGTAGGTGGATCATCAGTGTTAGAGCTAAAATTAGCATGTTTAAAGTGATTTTCATGCTTCCAGGGGCCCAAAACACAAGATTTATGGAATGGTTAAAAGTGCATGAAAATGGCCAATTTACTCACTCTGAGTTCTCAAAAAGGGTTTCTTCACCCCGGGAAGTTAATTAAATACCATTTGGAGGCATTTAATGTTAGAGCAAAAACGGCTGATTTTCGACAAAAGAGATAACACCCCCCCATTACGTCATGCTTCAGAAATGTGGAAAATGGTCCGTTTTCAAATGTTTTATTTTTGAACGTCAGTTCACATTTGTAGGTGGATCATCAGTGTTAGAGCTAAAATTAGCATGTTTAAAGTGATTTTCATGCTTCCAGGGGCTCGGGAAGTTAATTAAATACCATTTGGAGGCATTTAATGTTCGAGCAAAAACGGCTGATTTTCGATAAAAGAGATAACACCCCCCCATTACGTCATGCTTCAGAAATGTGGAAAATGGTCCGTTTTCAAATGTTTTATTTTTGAACGTCAGTTCACATTTGTAGGTGGATCATCAGTGTTAGAGCTAAAATTAGCATGTTTAAAGTGATTTTCATGCTTCCAGGGGCCCAAAACACAAGATTTATGGAATGGTTAAAAGTGCATGAAAATGGCCAATTTACTCACTCTGAGTTCTCAAAAAGGGTTTATTCACCCCGGGAAGTTAATTAAATACCATTTGGAGGCATTTAATGTTCGAGCAAAAACGGCTGATTTTCGACAAAAGAGATAACACCCCCCCATTACGTCATGCTTCAGAAATGTGGAAAATGGTCCGTTTTCAAATGTTTTATTTTTGAACGTCAGTTCACATTTGTAGGTGGATCATCAGTGTTAGAGCTAAAATTAGCATGTTTAAAGTGATTTTCATGCTTCCAGGGGCTCGGGAAGTTAATTAAATACCATTTGGAGGCATTTAATGTTAGAGCAAAAACGGCTGATTTTCCACAAAAGAGATAACACCCCCCCATTACGTCATGCTTCAGAAATGTGGAAAATGGTCCGTTTTCAAATGTTTTATTTTTGAACGTCAGTTCACATTTGTAGGTGGATCATCAGTGTTAGAGCTAAAATTAGCATGTTTAAAGTGATTTTCATGCTTCCAGGGGCTCGGGGAGTTAATTAAATACCATTTGGAGGCATTTAATGTTAGAGCAAAAACGGCTGATTTTCGACAAAAGAGATAACACCCCCCCATTACGTCATGCTTCAGAAATGTGGAAAATGGTCCGTTTTCAAATGTTTTATTTTTGAACGTCAGTTCACATTTGTAGGTGGATCATCAGTGTTAGAGCTAAAATTAGCATGTTTAAAGTGATTTTCATGCTTCCAGGGGCCCAAAACACAAGATTTATGGAATGGTTAAAAGTGCATGAAAATGGCCAATTTACTCACTCTGAGTTCTCAAAAAGGGTTTCTTCACCCCGGGAAGTTAATTAAATACCATTTGGAGGCATTTAATGTTCGAGCAAAAACGGCTGATTTTCGACAAAAGAGATAACACCCCCCCATTACGTCATGCTTCAGAAATGTGGAAAATGGTCCGTTTTCAAATGTTTTATTTTTGAACGTCAGTTCACATTTGTAGGTGGATCATCAGTGTTAGAGCTAAAATTAGCATGTTTAAAGTGATTTTCATGCTTCCAGGGGCTCGGGAAGTGAAATAAATACCATTTGGAGGCATTTAATGTTCGAGCAAAAACGGCTGATTTTCCACAAAAGAGATAACACCCCCCATTACGTCATGCTTCAGAAATGTGGAAAATGGTCCGTTTTCAAATGTTTTATTTTTGAACGTCAGTTCACATTTGTAGGTGGATCATCAGTGTTAGAGCTAAAATTAGCATGTTTAAAGTGATTTTCATGCTTCCAGGGGCTCGGGAAGTTAATTAAATACCATTTGGAGGCATTTAATGTTCGAGCAAAAACGGCTGATTTTCGACAAAAGAGATAACACCCCCCCATTACGTCATGCTTCAGAAATGTGGAAAATGGTCCGTTTTCAAATGTTTTATTTTTGAACGTCAGTTCACATTTGTAGGTGGATCATCAGTGTTAGAGCTAAAATTAGCATGTTTAAAGTGATTTTCATGCTTCTTGGGGCCCAAAACACAAGATTTATGGAATGGTTAAAAGTGCATGAAAATGGCCAATTTACTCACTCTGAGTTCTCAAAAAGGGTTTCTTCACCCCGGGAAGTTAATTAAATACCATTTGGAGGCATTTAATGTTAGAGCAAAAACGGCTGATTTTCGACAAAAGAGATAACACCCCCCCAGTACGTCATGCTTCAGAAATGTGGAAAATGGTCCGTTTTCAAATGTTTTATTTTTGAACGTCAGTTCACATTTGTAGGTGGATCATCAGTGTTAGAGCTAAAATTAGCATGTTTAAAGTGATTTTCATGCTTCCAGGGGCCCAAAACACAAGATTTATGGAATGGTTAAAAGTGCATGAAAATGGCCAATTTACTCACTCTGAGTTCTCAAAAAGGGTTTCTTCACCCCGGGAAGTTAATTAAATACCATTTGGAGGCATTTAATGTTAGAGCAAAAACGGCTGATTTTCGACAAAAGAGATAACACCCCCCCATTACGTCATGCTTCAGAAATGTGGAAAATGGTCCGTTTTCAAATGTTTTATTTTTGAACGTCAGTTCACATTTGTAGGTGGATCATCAGTGTTAGAGCTAAAATTAGCATGTTTAAAGTGATTTTCATGCTTCCAGGGGCTCGGGAAGTTAATTAAATACCATTTGGAGGCATTTAATGTTCGAGCAAAAACGGCTGATTTTCGATAAAAGAGATAACACCCCCCCATTACGTCATGCTTCAGAAATGTGGAAAATGGTCCGTTTTCAAATGTTTTATTTTTGAACGTCAGTTCACATTTGTAGGTGGATCATCAGTGTTAGAGCTAAAATTAGCATGTTTAAAGTGATTTTCATGCTTCCAGGGGCCCAAAACACAAGATTTATGGAATGGTTAAAAGTGCATGAAAATGGCCAATTTACTCACTCTGAGTTCTCAAAAAGGGGTTATTCACCCCGGGAAGTTAATTAAATACCATTTGGAGGCATTTAATGTTCGAGCAAAAACGGCTGATTTTCGACAAAAGAGATAACACCCCCCCATTACGTCATGCTTCAGAAATGTGGAAAATGGTCAGTTTTCAAATGTTTTATTTTTGAACGTCAGTTCACATTTGTAGGTGGATCATCAGTGTTAGAGCTAAAATTAGCATGTTTAAAGTGATTTTCATGCTTCCAGGGGCTCGGGAAGTTAATTAAATACCATTTGGAGGCATTTAATGTTAGAGCAAAAACGGCTGATTTTCCACAAAAGAGATAACACCCCCCCATTACGTCATGCTTCAGAAATGTGGAAAATGGTCCGTTTTCAAATGTTTTATTTTTGAACGTCAGTTCACATTTGTAGGTGGATCATCAGTGTTAGAGCTAAAATTAGCATGTTTAAAGTGATTTTCATGCTTCCAGGGGCTCGGGGAGTTAATTAAATACCATTTGGAGGCATTTAATGTTAGAGCAAAAACGGCTGATTTTCGACAAAAGAGATAACACCCCCCCATTACGTCATGCTTCAGAAATGTGGAAAATGGTCCGTTTTCAAATGTTTTATTTTTGAACGTCAGTTCACATTTGGAGGTGGATCATCAGTGTTAGAGCTAAAATTAGCATGTTTAAAGTGATTTTCATGCTTCCAGGGGCCCAAAACACAAGATTTATGGAATGGTTAAAAGTGCATGAAAATGGCCAATTTACTCACTCTGAGTTCTCAAAAAGGGTTTCTTCACCCCGGGAAGTTAATTAAATACCATTTGGAGGCATTTAATGTTCGAGCAAAAACGGCTGATTTTCGACAAAAGAGATAACACCCCCCCCATTACGTCATGCTTCAGAAATGTGGAAAATGGTCCGTTTTCAAATGTTTTATTTTTGAACGTCAGTTCACATTTGTAGGTGGATCATCAGTGTTAGAGCTAAAATTAGCATGTTTAAAGTGATTTTCATGCTTCCAGGGGCTCGGGAAGTGAAATAAATACCATTTGGAGGCATTTAATGTTCGAGCAAAAACGGCTGATTTTCCACAAAAGAGATAACACCCCCCATTACGTCATGCTTCAGAAATGTGGAAAATGGTCCGTTTTCAAATGTTTTATTTTTGAACGTCAGTTCACATTTGTAGGTGGATCATCAGTGTTAGAGCTAAAATTAGCATGTTTAAAGTGATTTTCATGCTTCCAGGGGCTCGGGAAGTTAATTAAATACCATTTGGAGGCATTTAATGTTCGAGCAAAAACGGCTGATTTTCGACAAAAGAGATAACACCCCCCCATTACGTCATGCTTCAGAAATGTGGAAAATGGTCCGTTTTCAAATGTTTTATTTTTGAACGTCAGTTCACATTTGTAGGTGGATCATCAGTGTTAGAGCTAAAATTAGCATGTTTAAAGTGATTTTCATGCTTCCAGGGGCCCAAAACACAAGATTTATGGAATGGTTAAAAGTGCATGAAAATGGCCAATTTACTCACTCTGAGATCTCGAAAAGGGTTTCTTCACCCCGGGAAGTTAATTAAATACCATTTGGAGGCATTTAATGTTAGAGCAAAAACGGCTGATTTTCGACAAAAGAGATAACACCCCCCCATTACGTCATGCTTCAGAAATGTGGAAAATGGTCCGTTTTCAAATGTTTTATTTTTGAACGTCAGTTCACATTTGTAGGTGGATCAGCAGTGTTAGAGCTAAAATTAGCATGTTTAAAGTGATTTTCATGCTTCCAGGGGCTCGGGAAGTTAATTAAATACCATTTGGAGGCATTTAATGTTCGAGCAAAAACGGCTGATTTTCGACAAAAGAGATAACACCCCCCCATTACGTCATGCTTCAGAAATGTGGAAAATGGTCCGTTTTCAAATGTTTTATTTTTGAACGTCAGTTCACATTTGTAGGTGGATCATCAGTGTAAGAGCTAAAATTAGCATGTTTAAAGTGATTTTCATGCTTCCAGGGGCCCAAAACACAAGATTTATGGAATGGTTAAAAGTGCATGAAAATGGCCAATTTACTCACTCTGAGTTCTCAAAAAGGGTTTCTTCACCCCGGGAAGTTAATTAAATACCATTTGGAGGCATTTAATGTTCGAGCAAAAACGGCTGATTTTCGACAAAAGAGATAACACCCCCCCATTACGTCATGCTTCAGAAATGTGGAAAATGGTCCGTTTTCAAATGTTTTATTTTTGAACGTCAGTTCACATTTGTAGGTGGATCATCAGTGTTAGAGCTAAAATTAGCATGTTTAAAGTGATTTTCATGCTTCCAGGGGCTCGGGAAGTTAATTAAATACCATTTGGAGGCATTTAATGTTAGAGCAAAAACGGCTGATTTTCCACAAAAGAGATAACACCCCCCCATTACGTCATGCTTCAGAAATGTGGAAAATGGTCCGTTTTCAAATGTTTTATTTTTGAACGTCAGTTCACATTTGTAGGTGGATCATCAGTGTTAGAGCTAAAATTAGCATGTTTAAAGTGATTTTCATGCTTCCAGGGGCTCAGGGAGTTAATTAAATACCATTTGGAGGCATTTAATGTTAGAGCAAAAACGGCTGATTTTCGACAAAAGAGATAACACCCCCCCATTACGTCATGCTTCAGAAATGTGGAAAATGGTCCGTTTTCAAATGTTTTATTTTTGAACGTCAGTTCACATTTGTAGGTGGATCATCAGTGTTAGAGCTAAAATTAGCATGTTTAAAGTGATTTTCATGCTTCCAGGGGCCCAAAACACAAGATTTATGGAATGGTTAAAAGTGCATGAAAATGGCCAATTTACTCACTCTGAGTTCTCAAAAAGGGTTTCTTCACCCCGGGAAGTTAATTAAATACCATTTGGAGGCATTTAATGTTCGAGCAAAAACGGCTGATTTTCGACAAAAGAGATAACACCCCCCCATTACGTCATGCTTCAGAAATGTGGAAAATGGTCCGTTTTCAAATGTTTTATTTTTGAACGTCAGTTCACATTTGTAGGTGGATCATCAGTGTTAGAGCTAAAATTAGCATGTTTAAAGTGATTTTCATGCTTCCAGGGGCTCGGGAAGTGAAATAAATACCATTTGGAGGCATTTAATGTTCGAGCAAAAACGGCTGATTTTCCACAAAAGAGATAACACCCCCCATTACGTCATGCTTCAGAAATGTGGAAAATGGTCCGTTTTCAAATGTTTTATTTTTGAACGTCAGTTCACATTTGTAGGTGGATCATCAGTGTTAGAGCTAAAATTAGCATGTTTAAAGTGATTTTCATGCTTCCAGGGGCTCGGGAAGTTAATTAAATACCATTTGGAGGCATTTAATGTTCGAGCAAAAACGGCTGATTTTCGACAAAAGAGATAACACCCCCCCATTACGTCATGCTTCAGAAATGTGGAAAATGGTCCGTTTTCAAATGTTTTATTTTTGAACGTCAGTTCACATTTGTAGGTGGATCATCAGTGTTAGAGCTAAAATTAGCATGTTTAAAGTGATTTTCATGCTTCCAGGGGCCCAAAACACAAGATTTATGGAATGGTTAAAAGTGCATGAAAATGGCCAATTTACTCACTCTGAGATCTCGAAAAGGGTTTCTTCACCCCGGGAAGTTAATTAAATACCATTTGGAGGCATTTAATGTTAGAGCAAAAACGGCTGATTTTCGACAAAAGAGATAACACCCCCCCATTACGTCATGCTTCAGAAATGTGGAAAATGGTCCGTTTTCAAATGTTTTATTTTTGAACGTCAGTTCACATTTGTAGGTGGATCAGCAGTGTTAGAGCTAAAATTAGCATGTTTAAAGTGATTTTCATGCTTCCAGGGGCTCGGGAAGTTAATTAAATACCATTTGGAGGCATTTAATGTTCGAGCAAAAACGGCTGATTTTCGACAAAAGAGATAACACCCCCCCATTACGTCATGCTTCAGAAATGTGGAAAATGGTCCGTTTTCAAATGTTTTATTTTTGAACGTCAGTTCACATTTGTAGGTGGATCATCAGTGTAAGAGCTAAAATTAGCATGTTTAAAGTGATTTTCATGCTTCCAGGGGCCCAAAACACAAGATTTATGGAATGGTTAAAAGTGCATGAAAATGGCCAATTTACTCACTCTGAGTTCTCAAAAAGGGTTTCTTCACCCCGGGAAGTTAATTAAATACCATTTGGAGGCATTTAATGTTCGAGCAAAAACGGCTGATTTTCGACAAAAGAGATAACACCCCCCCATTACGTCATGCTTCAGAAATGTGGAAAATGGTCCGTTTTTAAATGTTTTATTTTTGAACGTCAGTTCACATTTGTAGGTGGATCATCAGTGTTAGAGCTAAAATTAGCATGTTTAAAGTGATTTTCATGCTTCCAGGGGCTCAGGAAGTTAATTAAATACCATTTGGAGGCATTTAATGTTAGAGCAAAAACGGCTGATTTTCCACAAAAGAGATAACACCCCCCCATTACGTCATGCTTCAGAAATGTGGAAAATGGTCCGTTTTCAAATGTTTTATTTTTGAACGTCAGTTCACATTTGTAGGTGGATCATCAGTGTTAGAGCTAAAATTAGCATGTTTAAAGTGATTTTCATGCTTCCAGGGGCTCGGGAAGTTAATTAAATACCATTTGGAGGCATTTAATGTTCGAGCAAAAACGGCTGATTTTCGACAAAAGAGATAACACCCCCCCATTACGTCATGCTTCAGAAATGTGGAAAATGGTCCGTTTTCAAATGTTTTATTTTTGAACGTCAGTTCACATTTGTAGGTGGATCATCAGTGTTAGAGCTAAAATTAGCATGTTTAAAGTGATTTTCATGCTTCCAGGGGCTCGGGAAGTTAATTAAATACCATTTGGAGGCATTTAATGTTCGAGCAAAAACGGCTGATTTTCGACAAAAGAGATAACACCCCCTCATTACGTCATGCTTCAGAAATGTGGAAAATGGTCCGTTTTCAAATGTTTTATTTTTGAACGTCAGTTCACATTTGTAGGTGGATCATCAGTGTTAGAGCTAAAATTAGCATGTTTAAAGTGATTTTCATGCTTCCAGGGGCCCAAAACACAAGATTTATGGAATGGTTAAAAGTGCATGAAAATGGCCAATTTACTCACTCTGAGTTCTCAAAAAGGGTTTCTTCACCCCGGGAAGTTAATTAAATACCATTTGGAGGCATTTAATGTTAGAGCAAAAACGGCTGATTTTCGACAAAAGAGATAACACCCCCCCAGTACGTCATGCTTCAGAAATGTGGAAAATGGTCCGTTTTCAAATGTTTTATTTTTGAACGTCAGTTCACATTTGTAGGTGGATCATCAGTGTAAGAGCTAAAATTAGCATGTTTAAAGTGATTTTCATGCTTCCAGGGGCCCAAAACACAAGATTTATGGAATGGTTAAAAGTGCATGAAAATGGCCAATTTACTCACTCTGAGTTCTCAAAAAGGGTTTCTTCACCCCGGGAAGTTAATTAAATACCATTTGGAGGCATTTAATGTTCGAGCAAAAACGGCTGATTTTCGACAAAAGAGATAACACCCCCCCATTACGTCATGCTTCAGAAATGTGGAAAATGGTCCGTTTTCAAATGTTTTATTTTTGAACGTCAGTTCACATTTGTAGGTGGATCATCAGTGTTAGAGCTAAAATTAGCATGTTTAAAGTGATTTTCATGCTTCCAGGGGCTCGGGAAGTTAATTAAATACCATTTGGAGGCATTTAATGTTAGAGCAAAAACGGCTGATTTTCCACAAAAGAGATAACACCCCCCCATTACGTCATGCTTCAGAAATGTGGAAAATGGTCCGTTTTCAAATGTTTTATTTTTGAACGTCAGTTCACATTTGTAGGTGGATCATCAGTGTTAGAGCTAAAATTAGCATGTTTAAAGTGATTTTCATGCTTCCAGGGGCTCAGGGAGTTAATTAAATACCATTTGGAGGCATTTAATGTTAGAGCAAAAACGGCTGATTTTCGACAAAAGAGATAACACCCCCCCATTACGTCATGCTTCAGAAATGTGGAAAATGGTCCGTTTTCAAATGTTTTATTTTTGAACGTCAGTTCACATTTGTAGGTGGATCATCAGTGTTAGAGCTAAAATTAGCATGTTTAAAGTGATTTTCATGCTTCCAGGGGCCCAAAACACAAGATTTATGGAATGGTTAAAAGTGCATGAAAATGGCCAATTTACTCACTCTGAGTTCTCAAAAAGGGTTTCTTCACCCCGGGAAGTTAATTAAATACCATTTGGAGGCATTTAATGTTCGAGCAAAAACGGCTGATTTTCGACAAAAGAGATAACACCCCCCCATTACGTCATGCTTCAGAAATGTGGAAAATGGTCCGTTTTCAAATGTTTTATTTTTGAACGTCAGTTCACATTTGTAGGTGGATCATCAGTGTTAGAGCTAAAATTAGCATGTTTAAAGTGATTTTCATGCTTCCAGGGGCTCGGGAAGTGAAATAAATACCATTTGGAGGCATTTAATGTTCGAGCAAAAACGGCTGATTTTCCACAAAAGAGATAACACCCCCCATTACGTCATGCTTCAGAAATGTGGAAAATGGTCCGTTTCCAAATGTTTTATTTTTGAACGTCAGTTCACATTTGTAGGTGGATCATCAGTGTTAGAGCTAAAATTAGCATGTTTAAAGTGATTTTCATGCTTCCAGGGGCTCGGGAAGTTAATTAAATACCATTTGGAGGCATTTAATGTTCGAGCAAAAACGGCTGATTTTCGACAAAAGAGATAACACCCCCCCATTACGTCATGCTTCAGAAATGTGGAAAATGGTCCGTTTTCAAATGTTTTATTTTTGAACGTCAGTTCACATTTGTAGGTGGATCATCAGTGTTAGAGCTAAAATTAGCATGTTTAAAGTGATTTTCATGCTTCCAGGGGCCCAAAACACAAGATTTATGGAATGGTTAAAAGTGCATGAAAATGGCCAATTTACTCACTCTGAGATCTCGAAAAGGGTTTCTTCACCCCGGGAAGTTAATTAAATACCATTTGGAGGCATTTAATGTTAGAGCAAAAACGGCTGATTTTCGACAAAAGAGATAACACCCCCCCATTACGTCATGCTTCAGAAATGTGGAAAATGGTCCGTTTTCAAATGTTTTATTTTTGAACGTCAGTTCACATTTGTAGGTGGATCAGCAGTGTTAGAGCTAAAATTAGCATGTTTAAAGTGATTTTCATGCTTCCAGGGGCTCGGGAAGTTAATTAAATACCATTTGGAGGCATTTAATGTTCGAGCAAAAACGGCTGATTTTCGACAAAAGAGATAACACCCCCCCATTACGTCATGCTTCAGAAATGTGGAAAATGGTCCGTTTTCAAATGTTTTATTTTTGAACGTCAGTTCACATTTGTAGGTGGATCATCAGTGTAAGAGCTAAAATTAGCATGTTTAAAGTGATTTTCATGCTTCCAGGGGCCCAAAACACAAGATTTATGGAATGGTTAAAAGTGCATGAAAATGGCCAATTTACTCACTCTGAGTTCTCAAAAAGGGTTTCTTCACCCCGGGAAGTTAATTAAATACCATTTGGAGGCATTTAATGTTCGAGCAAAAACGGCTGATTTTCGACAAAAGAGATAACACCCCCCCATTACGTCATGCTTCAGAAATGTGGAAAATGGTCCGTTTTTAAATGTTTTATTTTTGAACGTCAGTTCACATTTGTAGGTGGATCATCAGTGTTAGAGCTAAAATTAGCATGTTTAAAGTGATTTTCATGCTTCCAGGGGCTCAGGAAGTTAATTAAATACCATTTGGAGGCATTTAATGTTAGAGCAAAAACGGCTGATTTTCCACAAAAGAGATAACACCCCCCCATTACGTCATGCTTCAGAAATGTGGAAAATGGTCCGTTTTCAAATGTTTTATTTTTGAACGTCAGTTCACATTTGTAGGTGGATCATCAGTGTTAGAGCTAAAATTAGCATGTTTAAAGTGATTTTCATGCTTCCAGGGGCTCGGGAAGTTAATTAAATACCATTTGGAGGCATTTAATGTTCGAGCAAAAACGGCTGATTTTCGACAAAAGAGATAACACCCCCCCATTACGTCATGCTTCAGAAATGTGGAAAATGGTCCGTTTTCAAATGTTTTATTTTTGAACGTCAGTTCACATTTGTAGGTGGATCATCAGTGTTAGAGCTAAAATTAGCATGTTTAAAGTGATTTTCATGCTTCCAGGGGCTCGGGAAGTTAATTAAATACCATTTGGAGGCATTTAATGTTCGAGCAAAAACGGCTGATTTTCGACAAAAGAGATAACACCCCCTCATTACGTCATGCTTCAGAAATGTGGAAAATGGTCCGTTTTCAAATGTTTTATTTTTGAACGTCAGTTCACATTTGTAGGTGGATCATCAGTGTTAGAGCTAAAATTAGCATGTTTAAAGTGATTTTCATGCTTCCAGGGGCCCAAAACACAAGATTTATGGAATGGTTAAAAGTGCATGAAAATGGCCAATTTACTCACTCTGAGTTCTCAAAAAGGGTTTCTTCACCCCGGGAAGTTAATTAAATACCATTTGGAGGCATTTAATGTTAGAGCAAAAACGGCTGATTTTCGACAAAAGAGATAACACCCCCCCAGTACGTCATGCTTCAGAAATGTGGAAAATGGTCCGTTTTCAAATGTTTTATTTTTGAACGTCAGTTCACATTTGTAGGTGGATCATCAGTGTTAGAGCTAAAATTAGCATGTTTAAAGTGATTTTCATGCTTCCAGGGGCCCAAAACACAAGATTTATGGAATGGTTAAAAGTGCATGAAAATGGCCAATTTACTCACTCTGAGTTCTCAAAAAGGGTTTCTTCACCCCGGGAAGTTAATTAAATACCATTTGGAGGCATTTAATGTTAGAGCAAAAACGGCTGATTTTCGACAAAAGAGATAACACCCCCCCATTACGTCATGCTTCAGAAATGTGGAAAATGGTCCGTTTTCAAATGTTTTATTTTTGAACGTCAGTTCACATTTGTAGGTGGATTATCAGTGTTAGAGCTAAAATTAGCATGTTTAAAGTGATTTTCATGCTTCCAGGGGCTTGGGAGTTAATTAAATACCATTTGGAGGCAATTAATGTTAGAGCAAAAACGGCTGATTTTCCACAAAAGAGATAACACCCCCCCATTACGTCATGCTTCAGAAATGTGGAAAATGGTCCGTTTTCAAATGTTTTATTTTTGAACGTCAGTTCACATTTGTAGGTGGATCATCAGTGTTAGAGCTAAAATTAGCATGTTTAAAGTGATTTTCATGCTTCCAGGGGCTCGGGAAGTTAATTAAATACCATTTGGAGGCATTTAATGTTCGAGCAAAAACGGCTGATTTTCGACAAAAGAGATAACACCCCCCCATTACGTCATGCTTCAGAAATGTGGAAAATGGTCCGTTTTCAAATGTTTTATTTTTGAACGTCAGTTCACATTTGTAGGTGGATCATCAGTGTTAGAGCTAAAATTAGCATGTTTAAAGTGATTTTCATGCTTCCAGGGGCCCAAAACACAAGATTTATGGAATGGTTGAAAGTGCATGAAAATGGCCAATTTACTCACTCTGAGTTCTCAAAAAGGGTTTCTTCACCCCGGGAAGTTAATTAAATACCATTTGGAGGATTTTAATGTTCGAGCAAAAACGGCTGATTTTCGATAAAAGAGATAACACCCCCCCCATTACGTCATGCTTCAGAAATGTGGAAAATGGTCCGTTTTCAAATGTTTTATTTTTGAACGTCAGTTCACATTTGTAGGTGGATCATCAGTGTTAGAGCTAAAATTAGCATGTTTAAAGTGATTTTCATGCTTCCAGGGGCTCGGGAAGTGAAATAAATACCATTTGGAGGCATTTAATGTTCGAGCAAAAACGGCTGATTTTCGACAAAAGAGATAACACCCCCCCCATTACGTCATGCTTCAGAAATGTGGAAAATGGTCCGTTTTCAAATGTTTTATTTTTGAACGTCAGTTCACATTTGTAGGTGGATCATCAGTGTTAGAGCTAAAATTAGCATGTTTAAAGTGATTTTCATGCTTCCAGGGGCTCGGGAAGTTAATTAAATAACATTTGGAGGCATTTAATGTTCGAGCAAAAACGGCTGATTTTCGACAAAAGAGATAACACCCCCCCATTACGTCATGCTTCAGAAATGTGGAAAATGGTCCGTTTTCAAATGTTTTATTTTTGAACGTCAGTTCACATTTGTAGGTGGATCATCAGTGTTAGAGCTAACATTAGCATGTTTAAAGTGATTTTCATGCTTCCAGGGGCCCAAAACACAAGATTTATGGAATGGTTAAAAGTGCATGAAAATGGCCAATTTACTCACTCTGAGTTCTCAAAACGGGTTTCTTCACCCCGGGAAGTTAATTAAATACCATTTGGAGGCATTTAATGTTCGAGCAAAAAAGGCTGATTTTCGACAAAAGAGATAACACCCCCCCATTACGTCATGCTTCAGAAATGTGGACAATGGTCCGTTTTCAAATGTTTTATTTTTGAACGTCAGTTCACATTTGTAGGTGGATCATCAGTGTTAGAGCTAAAATTAGCATGTTTAAAGTGATTTTCATGCTTCCAGGGGCCCAAAACACAAGATTTATGGAATGGTTAAAAGTGCATGAAAATGGCCAATTTACTCACTCTGAGTTCTCAAAAAGGGTTTCTTCACCCCGGGAAGTTAATTAAATACCATTTGGAGGCATTTAATGTTAGAGCAAAAACGGCTGATTTTCGACAAAAGAGATAACACCCCCCCATTACGTCATGCTTCAGAAATGTGGAAAATGGTCCGTTTTCAAATGTTTTATTTTTGAACGTCAGTTCACATTTGTAGGTGGATCATCAGTGTTAGAGCTAAAATTTGCATGTTTAAAGTGATTTTCATGCTTCCAGGGGCTCGGGAAGTTAATTAAATACCATTTGGAGGCATTTAATGTTCGAGCAAAAAAGGCTGATTTTCGACAAAAGAGATAACACCCCCCCATTACGTCATGCTTCAGAAATGTGGAAAATGGTCGGTTTTCAAATGTTTCATTTTTGAACGTCAGTTCACATTTGTAGGTGGATCATCAGTGTTAGAGCTAAAATTAGCATGTTTAAAGTGATTTTCATGCTTCCAGGGGCTCGGGAAGTTAATTAAATACCATTTGGAGGCATTTAATGTTCGAGCAAAAACGGCTGATTTTCGACAAAAGAGATAACACCCCCCCATTACGTCATGCTTCAGAAATGTGGAAAATGGTCCGTTTTCAAATGTTTTATTTTTGAACGTCAGTTCACATTTGTAGGTGGATCATCAGTGTTAGAGCTAAAATTAGCATGTTTAAAGTGATTTTCATGCTTCCAGGGGCTCGGGAAGTTAATTAAATACCATTTGGAGGCATTTAATGTTCGAGCAAAAACGGCTGATTTTCGACAAAAGAGATAACACCCCCCCATTACGTCATGCTTCAGAAATGTGGAAAATGGTCCGTTTTCAAATGTTTTATTTTTGAACGTCAGTTCACATTTATAGGTGGATCATCAGTGTTAGAGCTAAAATTAGCATGTTTAAAGTGATTTTCATGCTTCCAGGGGCCCAAAACACAAGATTTATGGAATGGTTAAAAGTGCATGAAAATGGCCAATTTACTCACTCTGAGTTCTCAAAAAGGGTTTCTTCACCCCGGGAAGTTAATTAAATACCATTTGGAGGCATTTAATGTTAGAGCAAAAACGGCTGATTTTCGACAAAAGAGATAACACCCCCCCATTACGTCATGCTTCAGAAATGTGGAAAATGGTCCGTTTTCAAATGTTTTATTTTTGAACGTCAGTTCACATTTGTAGGTGGATCATCAGTGTTAGAGCTAAAATTAGCATGTTTAAAGTGATTTTCATGCTTCTTGGGGCCCAAAACACAAGATTTATGGAATGGTTAAAAGTGCATGAAAATGGCCAATTTACTCACTCTGAGTTCTCAAAAAGGGTTTCTTCACCCCGGGAAGTTAATTAAATACCATTTGGAGGCATTTAATGTTAGAGCAAAAACGGCTGATTTTCGACAAAAGAAATAACACCCCCCCATTACGTCATGCTTCAGAAATGTGGAAAATGGTCCGTTTTCAAATGTTTTATTTTTGAACGTCAGTTCACATTTGTAGGTGGATCATCAGTGTTAGAGCTAAAATTAGCATGTTTAAAGTGATTTTCATGCTTCCAGGGGCCCAAAACACAAGATTTATGGAATGGTTAAAAGTGCATGAAAATGGCCAATTTACTCACTCTGAGTTCTCAAAAAGGGTTTCTTCACCCCGGGAAGTTAATTAAATACCATTTGGAAACATTTATTGTTAGAGCAAAAACGGCTGATTTTCGACAAAAGAGATAACACCCCCCCATTACGTCATGCTTCAGAAATGTGGAAAATGGTCCGTTTTCAAATGTTTCATTTTTGAACGTCAGTTCACATTTGTAGGTGGATCATCAGTGTTAGAGCTAAAATTAGCATGTTTAAAGTGATTTTCATGCTTCTTGGGGCCCAAAACACAAGATTTATGGAATGGTTAAAAGTGCATGAAAATGGCCAATTTACTCACTCTGAGTTCTCAAAAAGGGTTTCTTCACCCCGGGAAGTTAATTAAATACCATTTGGAGGCATTTAATGTTAGAGCAAAAACGGCTGATTTTCGACAAAAGAGATAACACCCCCCCATTACGTCATGCTTCAGAAATGTGGAAAATGGTCCGTTTTCAAATGTTTTATTTTTGAACGTCAGTTCACATTTGCAGGTGGATCATCAGTGTTAGAGCTAAATTAGCATGTTTAAAGTGATTTTCATGCTTCCAGGGGCTGGGGAAGTTAATTAAATACCATTTGGAGGCATTTAATGTTAGAGCAAAAACGGCTGATTTTCGACAAAAGAGATAACACCCCCCCATTACGTCATGCTTCAGAAATGTGGAAAATGGTCCGTTTTCAAATGTTTTATTTTTGAACGTCAGTTCACATTTGTAGGTGGATCATCAGTGTTAGAGCTAAAATTAGCATGTTTAAAGTGATTTTCATGCTTCCAGGGGCCCAAAACACAAGATTTATGGAATGGTTAAAAGTGCATGAAAATGGCCAATTTACTCACTCTGAGTTCTCAAAAAGGGTTTCTTCACCCCGGGAAGTTAATTAAATACCATTTGGAGGCATTTAATGTTCGAGCAAAAACGGCTGATTTTCCACAAAAGAGATAACATCCCCCCATTACGTCATGCTTCAGAAATGTGGAAAATGGTCCGTTTTCAAATGTTTTATTTTTGAACGCCAGTTCACATTTGTAGGTGGATCCTCAGTGTTAGAGCTAAAATTAGCATGTTTAAAGTGATTTTCATGCTTCCAGGGGCTCGGGAAGTTAATTAAATACCATTTGGAGGCATTTAATGTTCGAGCAAAAACGGCTGATTTTCGACAAAAGAGATAACACCCCCCCATTACGTCATGCTTCAGAAATGTGGAAAATGGTCCGTTTTCAAATGTTTTATTTTTGAACGTCAGTTCACATTTGTAGGTGGATCATCAGTGTTAGAGCTAAAATTAGCATGTTTAAAGTGATTTTCATGCTTCCAGGGGCTCGGGAAGTTAATTAAATACCATTTGGAGGCATTTAATGTTCGAGCAAAAACGGCTGATTTTCGACAAAAGAGATAACACCCCCCCATTACGTCATGCTTCAGAAATGTGGAAAATGGTCCGTTTTCAAATTTTTTATTTTTGAACGTCAGTTCACATTTGTAGGTGGATCATCAGTGTTAGAGCTAAAATTAGCATGTTTAAAGTGATTTTCATGCTTCCAGGGGCCCAAAACACAAGATTTATGGAATGGTTAAAAGTGCATGAAAATGGCCAATTTACTCACTCTGAGTTCTCAAAAAGGGTTTCTTCACCCCGGGAAGTTAATTAAATACCATTTGGAGGATTTTAATGTTCGAGCAAAAACGGCTGATTTTCGACAAAAGAGATAACACCCCCCCATTATGTCATGCTTCAGAAATGTGGAAAATGGTCCGTTTTCAAATGTTTTATTTTTGAACGTCAGTTCACATTTGTAGGTGGATCATCAGTGTTAGAGCTAAAATTAGCATGTTTAAAGTGATTTTCATGCTTCCAGGGGCTCGGGAAGTGAAATAAATATCATTTGGAGGCATTTAATGTTCGAGCAAAAACGGCTGATTTTCCACAAAAGAGATAACAACCCCCCATTACGTCATGCTTCAGAAATGTGGAAAATGGTCCGTTTTCAAATGTTTTATTTTTGAACGTCAGTTCACATTTGTAGGTGGATCATCAGTGTTAGAGCTAAAATTAGCATGTTTAAAGTGATTTTCATGCTTCCAGGGGCTCGGGAAGTTAATTAAATACCATTTGGAGGCATTTAATGTTCGAGCAAAAACGGCTGATTTTCGACAAAAGAGATAACACCCCCCCATTACGTCATGCTTCAGAAATGTGGAAAATGGTCCGTTTTCAAATGTTTTATTTTTGAACGTCAGTTCACATTTGTAGGTGGATCATCAGTGTTAGAGCTAAAATTAGCATGTTTAAAGTGATTTTCATGCTTCCAGGGGCCCAAAACACAAGATTTATGGAATGGTTAAAAGTGCATGAAAATGGCCAATTTACTCACTCTGAGTTCTCAAAAAGGGTTTCTTCACCCCGGGAAGTTAATTAAATACCATTTGGAGGCATTTAATGTTCGAGCAAAAACGGCTGATTTTCGACAAAAGAGATAACACCCCCCATTACGTCATGCTTCAGAAATGTGGAAAATGGTCCGTTTTCAAATGTTTTATTTTTGAACGTCAGTTCACATTTGTAGGTGGATCATCAGTGTTAGAGCTAAAATTAGCATGTTTAAAGTGATTTTCATGCTTCCAGGGGCTCGGGAAGTTAATTAAATACCATTTGGAGGCATTTAATGCTAGAGCAAAAACGGCTGATTTTCCACAAAAGAGATAACACCCCCCCATTACGTCATGCTTCAGAAATGTGGAAAATGATCCGTTTTCAAATGTTTTATTTTTGAACGTCAGTTCACATTTGTAGGTGGATCATCAGTGTTAGAGCTAAAATTAGCATGTTTAAAGTGATTTTCATGCTTCCAAGGGATCGGGAAGTTAATTAAATACCATTTGGAGGCATTTAATGTTCGAGCAAAAACGGCTGATTTTCGACAAAAGAGATAACACCCCCCCATTACGTCATGCTTCAGAAATGTGGAAAATGGTCCGTTTTCAAATGTTTTATTTTTGAACGTCAGTTCAAATTTGTAGGTGGATCATCAGTGTTAGAGCTAAAAATAGCATGTTTAAAGTGATTTTCATGCTTCCAGGGGCCCAAAACACAAGATTTATGGAATGGTTAAAAGTGCATGAAAATGGCCAATTTACTCACTCTGAGTTCTCAAAAAGGGTTTCTTCACCCCGGGAAGTTAATTAAATACCATTTGGAGGCATTTAATGTTAGAGCAAAAACGGCTGATTTTCGACAAAAGAGATAACAACCCCCCATTACGTCATGCTTCAGAAATGTGGAAAATGGTCCGTTTTCAAATGTTTTATTTTTGAACGTCAGTTCACATTTGTAGGTGGATCATCAGTGTTAGAGCTAAAATTAGCATGTTTAAAGTGATTTTCATGCTTCTTGGGGCCCAAAACACAAGATTTATGGAATGGTTAAAAGTGCATGAAAATGGCCAATTTACTCACTCTGAGTTCTCAAAAAGGGTTTCTTCACCCCGGGAAGTTAATTAAATACCATTTGGAGGCATTTAATGTTAGAGCAAAAACGGCTGATTTTCGACAAAAGAGATAACACCCCCCCATTACGTCATGCTTCAGAAATGTGGAAAATGGTCCGTTTTCAAATGTTTTATTTTTGAACGTCAGTTCACATTTGTAGGTGGATCATCAGTGTTAGAGCTAAAATTAGCATGTTTAAAGTGATTTTCATGCTTCCAGGGGCTCGGGAAGTTAATTAAATACCATTTGGAGGCATTTAATGTTCGAGCAAAAACGGCTGATTTTTGACAAAAGAGATAACACCCCCCCATTACGTCATGCTTCAGAAATGTGGAAAATGGTCCGTTTTCAAATGTTTTATTTTTGAACGTCAGTTCACATTTGTAGGTGGATCATCAGTGTTAGAGCTAAAATTAGCATGTTTAAAGTGATTTTCATGCTTCCAGGGGCCCAAAACACAAGATTTATGGAATGGTTAAAAGTGCATGAAAATGGCCAATTTACTCACTCTGAGTTCTCAAAAAGGGTTTCTTCACCCCGGGAAGTTAATTAAATACCATTTGGAGGCATTTAATGTTCGAGCAAAAACGGCTGATTTTCGACAAAAGAGATAACACCCCCCCATTACGTCATGCTTCAGAAATGTGGAAAATGGTCCGTTTTCAAATGTTTTATTTTTGAACGTCAGTTCACATTTGTAGGTGGATCATCAGTGTTAGAGCTAAAATTAGCATGTTTAAAGTGATTTGCATGCTTCCAGGGGCTCGGGAAGTTAATTAAATACCATTTGGAGGCATTTAATGTTAGAGCAAAAACGGCTGATTTTCCACAAAAGAGATAACACCCCCCCATTACGTCATGCTTCAGAAATGTGGAAAATGGTCCGTTTTCAAATGTTTTATTTTTGAACGTCAGTTCACATTTGTAGGTGGATCATCAGTGTTAGAGCTAAAATTAGCATGTTTAAAGTGATTTTCATGCTTCCAGGGGCTCGGGAAGTTAATTAAATACCATTTGGAGGCATTTAATGTTCGAGCAAAAACGGCTGATTTTCGACAAAAGAGATAACACCCCCCCATTACGTCATGCTTCAGAAATGTGGAAAATGGTCTGTTTTCAAATGTTTTATTTTTGAACGTCAGTTCACATTTGTAGGTGGATCATCAGTGTTAGAGCTAAAATTAGCATGTTTAAAGTGATTTTCATGCTTCCAGGGGCCCAAAACACAAGATTTATGGAATGGTTAAAAGTGCATGAAAATGGCCAATTTACTCACTCTGAGTTCTCAAAAAGGGTTTCTTCACCCCGGGAAGTTAATTAAATACCATTTGGAGGCATTTAATGTTAGAGCAAAAACGGCTGATTTTCGACAAAAGAGATAACACCCCCCCATTACGTCATGCTTCAGAAATGTGGAAAATGGTCCGTTTTCAAATGTTTTATTTTTGAACGTCAGTTCACATTTGTAGGTGGATCATCAGTGTTAGAGCTAAAATTAGCATGTTTAAAGTGATTTTCATGCTTCCAGGGGCTCGGGAAGTTAATTAAATACCATTTGGAGGCATTTAATGTTCGAGCAAAAACGGCTGATTTTCGACAAAAGAGATAACACCCCCCCATTACGTCATGCTTCAGAAATGTGGAAAATGGTCCGTTTTCAAATGTTTTATTTTTGAACGTCAGTTCACATTTGTAGGTGGATCATCAGTGTTAGAGCTAAAATTAGAATGTTTAAAGTGATTTTCATGCTTCCAGGGGCCCAAAACACAAGATTTATGGAATGGTTAAAAGTGCATGAAAATGGCCAATTTACTCACTCTGAGTTCTCAAAAAGGGTTTCTTCACCCCGGGAAGTTAATTAAATACCATTTGGAGGCATTTAATGTTCGAGCAAAAACGGCTGATTTTCGACAAAAGAGATAACACCCCCCCATTACGTCATGCTTCAGAAATGTGGAAAATGGTCCGTTTTCAAATGTTTTATTTTTGAACGTCAGTTCACATTTGTAGGTGGATCCTCAGTGTTAGAGCTAAAATTAGCATGTTTAAAGTGATTTTCATGCTTCCAGGGGCTCGGGAAGTTAATTAAATACCATTTGGAGGCATTTAATGTTAGAGCAAAAACGGCTGATTTTCCACAAAAGAGATAACACCCCCCCATTACGTCATGCTTCAGAAATGTGGAAAATGGTCCGTTTTCAAATGTTTTATTTTTGAACGTCAGTTCACATTTGTAGGTGGATCATCAGTGTTAGAGCTAAAATTAGCATGTTTAAAGTGATTTTCATGCTTCCAGGGGCTCGGGAAGTTAATTAAATACCATTTGGAGGCATTTAATGTTAGAGCAAAAACGGCTGATTTTCCACAAAAGAGATAACACCCCCCCATTACGTCATGCTTCAGAAATGTGGAAAATGGTCCGTTTTCAAATGTTTTATTTTTGAACGTCAGTTCACATTTGTAGGTGGATCATCAGTGTTAGAGCTAAAATTAGCATGTTTAAAGTGATTTTCATGCTTCTTGGGGCCCAAAACACAAGATTTATGGAATGGTTAAAAGTGCATGAAAATGGCCAATTTGCTCACTCTGAGTTCTCAAAAAGGGTTTCTTCACCCCGGGAAGTTAATTAAATACCATTTGGAGGCATTTAATGTTAGAGCAAAAACGGCTGATTTTCTACAAAAGAGATAACACCCCCCCATTACGTCATGCTTCAGAAATGTGGAAAATGGTCCGTTTTCAAATGTTTTATTTTTGAACGTCAGTTCACATTTGTAGGTGGATCATCAGTGTTAGAGCTAAAATTAGCATGTTTAAAGTGATTTTCATGCTTCCAGGGGCTCGGGAAGTTAATTAAATACCATTTGGAGGCATTTAATGTTCGAGCAAAAACGGCTGATTTTCGACAAAAGAGATAACACCCCCCCATTACGTCATGCTTCAGAAATGTGGAAAATGGTCCGTTTTCAAATGTTTTATTTTTGAACGTCAGTTCACATTTGTAGGTGGATCATCAGTGTTAGAGCTAAAATTAGAATGTTTAAAGTGATTTTCATGCTTCCAGGGGCCCAAAACACAAGATTTATGGAATGGTTAAAAGTGCATGAAAATGGCCAATTTACTCACTCTGAGTTCTCAAAAAGGGTTTCTTCACCCCGGGAAGTTAATTAAATACCATTTGGAGGCATTTAATGTTCGAGCAAAAACGGCTGATTTTCGACAAAAGAGATAACACCCCCCCATTACGTCATGCTTCAGAAATGTGGAAAATGGTCCGTTTTCAAATGTTTTATTTTTGAACGTCAGTTCACATTTGTAGGTGGATCCTCAGTGTTAGAGCTAAAATTAGCATGTTTAAAGTGATTTTCATGCTTCCAGGGGCTCGGGAAGTTAATTAAATAGCATTTGGAGGCATTTAATGTTAGAGCAAAAACGGCTGATTTTCCACAAAAGAGATAACACCCCCCCATTACGTCATGCTTCAGAAATGTGGAAAATGGTCCGTTTTCAAATGTTTTATTTTTGAACGTCAGTTCACATTTGTAGGTGGATCATCAGTGTTAGAGCTAAAATTAGCATGTTTAAAGTGATTTTCATGCTTCCAGGGGCTCGGGAAGTTAATTAAATACCATTTGGAGGCATTTAATGTTCGAGCAAAAACGGCTGATTTTCGACAAAAGAGATAACACCCCCCCATTACGTCATGCTTCAGAAATGTGGAAAATGGTCCGTTTTCAAATGTTTTATTTTTGAACGTCAGTTCACATTTGTAGGTGGATTATCAGTGTTAGAGCTAAAATTAGCATGTTTAAAGTGATTTTCATGCTTCCAGGGGCTCGGGAAGTTAATTAAATACCATTTGGAGGCATTTAATGTTCGAGCAAAAACGGCTGATTTTCGACAAAAGAGATAACACCCCCCATTACGTCATGCTTCAGAAATGTGGAAAATGGTCCGTTTTCAAATGTTTTATTTTTGAACGTCAGTTCACATTTGTAGGTGGATCATCAGTGTTAGAGCTAAAATTAGCATGTTTAAAGTGATTTTCATGCTTCCAGGGGCCCAAAACACAAGATTTATGGAATGGTTAAAAGTGCATGAAAATGGCCAATTTACTCACTCTGAGTTCTCAAAAAGGGTTTCTTCACCCCGGGAAGTTAATTAAATACCATTTGGAGGCATTTAATGTTCGAGCAAAAACGGCTGATTTTCGACAAAAGAGATAACACCCCCCCATTACGTCATGCTTCAGAAATGTGGAAAATGGTCCGTTTTCAAATGTTTTATTTTTGAACGTCAGTTCACATTTGTAGGTGGATCATCAGTGTTAGAGCTAAAATTAGCATGTTTAAAGTGATTTTCATGCTTCCAGGGGCTCGGGAAGTTAATTAAATACCATTTGGAGGCATTTAATGTTAGAGCAAAAACGGCTGATTTTCCACAAAAGAGATAACACCCCCCCATTACGTCATGCTTCAGAAATGTGGAAAATGGTCCGTTTTTAAATGTTTTATTTCTGAACGTCAGTTCACATTTGTAGGTGGATCATCAGTGTTAGAGCTAAAATTAGCATGTTTAAAGTGATTTTCATGCTTCCAGGGTCTCGGGAAGTTAATTAAATACCATTTGGAGGCATTTAATGTTCGAGCAAAAACGGCTGATTTTCGACAAAAGAGATAACACCCCCCCATTACGTCATGCTTCAGAAATGTGGAAAATGGTCCGTTTTCAAATGTTTTATTTTTGAACGTCAGTTCACATTTGTAGGTGGATCATCAGTGTTAGAGCTAAAATTAGCATGTTTAAAGTGATTTTCATGCTTCCAGGGGCCCAAAACACAAGATTTATGGAATGGTTAAAAGTTCATGAAAATGGCCAATTTACTCACTCTGAGTTCTCAAAAAGGGTTTCTTCACCCCGGGAAGTTAATTAAATACCATTTGGAGGCATTTAATGTTCGAGCAAAAACGGCTGATTTTCGACAAAAGAGAAAACACCCCCCCATTACGTCATGCTTCAGAAATGTGGAAAATGGTCCGTTTTCAAATGTTTTATTTTTGAACGTCAGTTCACATTTGTAGGTGGATCATCAGTGTTAGAGCTAAAATTAGCATGTTTAAAGTGATTTTCATGCTTCCAGGGGCTCGGGAAGTTAATTAAATACCATTTGGAGGCATTTAATGTTAGAGCAAAAACGGCTGATTTTCCACAAAAGAGATAACACCCCCCCATTACGTCATGCTTCAGAAATGTGGAAAATGGTCCGTTTTCAAATGTTTTATTTTTGAACGTCAGTTCACATTTGTAGGTGGATCATCAGTGTTAGAGCTAAAATTAGCATGTTTAAAGTGATTTTCATGCTTCTTGGGGCCCAAAACACAAGATTTATGGAATGGTTAAAAGTGCATGAAAATGGCCAATTTACTCACTCTGAGTTCTCAAAAAGGGTTTCTTCACCCCGGGAAGTTAATTAAATACCATTTGGAGGCATTTAATGTTAGAGCAAAAACGGCTGATTTTCGACAAAAGAGATAACACCCCCCCATTACGTCATGCTTCAGAAATGTGGAAAATGGTCCGTTTTCAAATGTTTTATTTTTGAACGTCAGTTCACATTTGTAGGTGGATCATCAGTGTTAGAGCTAAAATTAGCATGTTTAAAGTGATTTTCATGCTTCCAGGGGCTCGGGAAGTTAATTAAATACCATTTGGAGGCATTTAATGTTCGAGCAAAAACGGCTGATTTTCGACAAAAGAGATAACACCCCCCATTACGTCATGCTTCAGAAATGTGGAAAATGGTCCGTTTTCAAATGTTTTATTTTTGAATGTCAGTTCACATTTGTAGGTGGATCATCAGTGTTAGAGCTAAAATTAGAATGTTTAAAGTGATTTTCATGCTTCCAGGGGCCCAAAACACAAGATTTATGGAATGGTTAAAAGTGCATGAAAATGGCCAATTTACTCACTCTGAGTTCTCAAAAAGGGTTTCTTCACCCCGGGAAGTTAATTAAATACCATTTGGAGGCATTTAATGTTCGAGCAAAAACGGCTGATTTTCGACAAAAGAGATAACACCCCCCCATTACGTCATGCTTCAGAAATGTGGAAAATGGTCCGTTTTCAAATGTTTTATTTTTGAACGTCAGTTCACATTTGTAGGTGGATCCTCAGTGTTAGAGCTAAAATTAGCATGTTTAAAGTGATTTTCATGCTTCCAGGGGCTCGGGAAGTTAATTAAATACCATTTGGAGGCATTTAATGTTAGAGCAAAAACGGCTGATTTTCCACAAAAGAGATAACACCCCCCCATTACGTCATGCTTCAGAAATGTGGAAAATGGTCCGTTTTCAAATGTTTTATTTTTGAACGTCAGTTCACATTTGTAGGTGGATCATCAGTGTTAGAGCTAAAATTAGCATGTTTAAAGTGATTTTCATGCTTCCAGGGGCTCGGGAAGTTAATTAAATACCATTTGGAGGCATTTAATGTTCGAGCAAAAACGGCTGATTTTCGACAAAAGAGATAACACCCCCCCATTACGTCATGCTTCAGAAATGTGGAAAATGGTCCGTTTTCAAATGTTTTATTTTTGAACGTCAGTTCACATTTGTAGGTGGATCATCAGTGTTAGAGCTAAAATTAGCATGTTTAAAGTGATTTTCATGCTTCCAGGGGCTCAGGAAGTTAATTAAATACCATTTGGAGGCATTTAATGTTCGAGCAAAAACGGCTGATTTTCGACAAAAGAGATAACACCCCCCCATTACGTCATGCTTCAGAAATGTGGAAAATGGTCCTTTTTCAAATGTTTTATTTTTGAACGTCAGTTCACATTTGTAGGTGGATCATCAGTGTTAGAGCTAAAATTAGCATGTTTAAAGTGATTTTCATGCTTCCAGGGGCCCAAAACACAAGATTTATGGAATGGTTAAAAGTGCATGAAAATGGCCAATTTACTCACTCTGAGTTCTCAAAAAGGGTTTCTTCACCCCGGGAAGTTAATTAAATACCATTTGGAGGCATTTAATGTTAGAGCAAAAACGGCTGATTTTCGACAAAAGAGATAACACCCCCCCATTACGTCATGCTTCAGAAATGTGGAAAATGGTCCGTTTTCAAATGTTTTATTTTTGAACGTCAGTTCACATTTGTAGGTGGATCATCAGTGTTAGAGCTAAAATTAGCATGTTTAAAGTTATTTTCATGCTTCCAGGGGCTCGGGAAGTTAATTAAATACCATTTGGAGGCATTTAATGTTAGAGCAAAAACGGCTGATTTTCCACAAAAGAGATAACACCCCCCCATTACGTCATGCTTCAGAAATGTGGAAAATGGTCCGTTTTCAAATGTTTTATTTTTGAACGTCAGTTCACATTTGTAGGTGGATCATCAGTGTTAGAGCTAAAATTAGCATGTTTAAAGTGATTTTCATGCTTCCAGGGGCTCGGGAAGTTAATTAAATACCATTTGGAGGCATTTAATGTTCGAGCAAAAACGGCTGATTTTCGACAAAAGAGATAACACCCCCCCATTACGTCATGCTTCAGAAATGTGGAAAATGGTCCGTTTTCAAATGTTTTATTTTTGAACGTCAGTTCACATTTGTAGGTGGATCATCAGTGTTAGAGCTAAAATTAGCATGTTTAAAGTGATTTTCATGCTTCCAGGGGCCCAAAACACAAGATTTATGGAATGGTTAAAAGTGCATGAAAATGGCCAATTTACTCACTCTGAGTTCTCAAAAAGGGTTTCTTCACCCCGGGAAGTTAATTAAATACCATTTGGAGGCATTTAATGTTAGAGCAAAAACGGCTGATTTTCGACAAAAGAGATAACACCCCCCCATTACGTCATGCTTCAGAAATGTGGAAAATGGTCAGTTTTCAAATGTTTTATTTTTGAACGTCAGCTCACATTTGTAGGTGGATCATCAGTGTTAGAGCTAAAATTAGCATGTTTAAAGTTATTTTCATGCTTCCAGGGGCTCGGGAAGTTAATTAAATACCATTTGGAGGCATTTAATGTTAGAGCAAAAACGGCTGATTTTCCACAAAAGAGATAACACCCCCCCATTACGTCATGCTTCAGAAATGTGGAAAATGGTCCGTTTTCAAATGTTTTATTTTTGAACGTCAGTTCACATTTGTAGGTGGATCATCAGTGTTAGAGCTAAAATTAGCATGTTTAAAGTGATTTTCATGCTTCCAGGGGCTAGGGAAGTTAATTAAATACCATTTGGAGGCATTTAATGTTCGAGCAAAAACGGCTGATTTTCGACAAAAGAGATAACACCCCCCCATTACGTCATGCTTCAGAAATGTGGAAAATGGTCCGTTTTCAAATGTTTTATTTTTGAACGTCAGTTCACATTTGTAGGTGGATCATCAGTGTTAGAGCTAAAATTAGCATGTTTAAAGTTATTTTCATGCTTCCAGGGGCTCGGGAAGTTAATTAAATACCATTTGGAGGCATTTAATGTTAGAGCAAAAACGGCTGATTTTCCACAAAAGAGATAACACCCCCCCATTACGTCATGCTTCAGAAATGTGGAAAATGGTCCGTTTTCAAATGTTTTATTTTTGAACGTCAGTTCACATTTGTAGGTGGATCATCAGTGTTAGAGCTAAAATTAGCATGTTTAAAGTGATTTTCATGCTTCCAGGGGCTAGGGAAGTTAATTAAATACCATTTGGAGGCATTTAATGTTCGAGCAAAAACGGCTGATTTTCGACAAAAGAGATAACACCCCCCCATTACGTCATGCTTCAGAAATGTGGAAAATGGTCCATTTTCAAATGTTTTATTTTTGAACGTCAGTTCACATTTGTAGGTGGATCATCAGTGTTAGAGCTAAAATTAGCATGTTTAAAGTGATTTTCATGCTTCCAGGGGCTCGGGAAGTTAATTAAATACCATTTGGAGGCATTTAATGTTAGAGCAAAAACGGCTGATTTTCGACAAAAGAGATAACACCCCCCCATTACGTCATGCTTCAGAAATGTGGAAAATGGTCAGTTTTCAAATGTTTTATTTTTGAACGTCAGTTCACATTTGTAGGTGGATCATCAGTGTTAGAGCTAAAATTAGCATGTTTAAAGTGATTTTCATGCTTCCAGGGGCCCAAAACACAAGATTTATGGAATGGTTAAAAGTGCATGAAAATGGCCAATTTACTCACTCTGAGTTCTCAAAAAGGGTTTCTTCACCCTGGGAAGTTAATTAAATACCATTTGGAGGATTTTAATGTTCGAGCAAAAATGGCTGATTTTCGACAAAAGAGATAACACCCCCCCATTACGTCATGCTTCAGAAATGTGGAAAATGGTCCGTTTTCAAATGTTTTATTTTTGAACGTCAGTTCACATTTGTAGGTGGATCATCAGTGTTAGAGCTAAAATTAGCATGTTTAAAGTGATTTTCATGCTTCCAGGGGCTCGGGAAGTGAAATAAATACCATTTGGAGGCATTTAATGTTCGAGCAAAAACGTCTGATTTTCCACAAAAGAGATAACACCCCCCCATTACGTCATGCTTCAGAAATGTGGAAAATGGTCCGTTTTCAAATGTTTTATTTTTGAACGTCAGTTCACATTTGTAGGTGGATCATCAGTGTTAGAGCTAAAATTAGCATGTTTAAAGTGATTTTCATGCTTCCAGGGGCTCGGGAAGTTAATTAAATACCATTTGGAGGCATTTAATGTTCGAGCAAAAACGGCTGATTTTCGACAAAAGAGATAACACCCCCCCATTACGTCATGCTTCAGAAATGTGGAAAATGGTCCGTTTTCAAATGTTTTATTTTTGAACGTCAGTTCACATTTGTAGGTGGATCATCAGTGTTAGAGCTAAAATTAGCATGTTTAAAGTGATTTTCATGCTTCCAGGGGCCCAAAACACAAGATTTATGGAATGGTTAAAAGTGCATGAAAATGGCCAATTTACTCCCTCTGAGTTCTCAAAAAGGGTTTCTTCACCCCGGGAAGTTAATTAAATACCATTTGGAGGCATTTAATGTTAGAGCAAAAACGGCTGATTTTCGACAAAAGAGATAACACCCCCCCATTACGTCATGCTTCAGAAATGTGGAAAATGGTCCGTTTTCAAATGTTTTATTTTTGAACGTCAGTTCACATTTGTAGGTGGATCATCAGTGTTAGAGCTAAAATTAGCATGTTTAAAGTGATTTTCATGCTTCCAGGGGCTCGGGAAGTTAATTAAATACCATTTGGAGGCATTTAATGTTCGAGCAAAAACGGCTGATTTTCGACAAAAGAGATAACACCCCCCCATTACGTCATGCTTCAGAAATGTGGAAAATGGTCCGTTTTCAAATGTTTTATTTTTGAACGTCAGTTCACATTTGTAGGTGGATCATCAGTGTTAGAGCTAAAATTAGCATGTTTAAAGTGATTTTCATGCTTCCAGGGGCCCAAAACACAAGATTTATGGAATGGTTAAAAGTGCATGAAAATGGCCAATTTACTCACTCTGAGTTCTCAAAAAGGGTTTCTTCACCCCGGGAAGTTAATTAAATACCATTTGGAGGCATTTAATGTTCGAGCAAAAACGGCTGATTTTCGACAAAAGAGATAACACCCCCCCATTACGTCATGCTTCAGAAATGTGGAAAATGGTCCGTTTTCAAATGTTTTATTTTTGAACGTCAGTTCACATTTGTAGGTGGATCCTCAGTGTTAGAGCTAAAATTAGCATGTTTAAAGTGATTTTCATGCTTCCAGGGGCTCGGGAAGTTAATTAAATACCATTTGGAGGCATTTAATGTTAGAGCAAAAACGGCTGATTTTCCACAAAAGAGATAACACCCCCCCATTACGTCATGCTTCAGAAATGTGGAAAATGGTCCGTTTTCAAATGTTTTATTTTTGAACGTCAGTTCACATTTGTAGGTGGATCATCAGTGTTAGAGCTAAAATTAGCATGTTTAAAGTGATTTTCATGCTTCCAGGGGCTCGGGAAGTTAATTAAATACCATTTGGAGGCATTTAATGTTCGAGCAAAAACGGCTGATTTTCGACAAAAGAGATAACACCCCCCCATTACGTCATGCTTCAGAAATGTGGAAAATGGTCCGTTTTCAAATGTTTTATTTTTGAACGTCAGTTCACATTTGTAGGTGGATCATCAGTGTTAGAGCTAAAATTAGCATGTTTAAAGTGATTTTCATGCTTCCAGGGGCTCGGGAAGTTAATTAAATACCATTTGGAGGCATTTAATGTTAGAGCAAAAACGGCTGTTTTTCGACAAAAGAGATAACACCCCCCCATTACGTCATGCTTCAGAAATGTGGAAAATGGTCCGTTTTCAAATGTTTTATTTTTGAACGTCAGTTCACATTTGTAGGTGGATCATCAGTGTTAGAGCTAAAATTAGCATGTTTAAAGTGATTTTCATGCTTCCAGGGGCCCAAAACACAAGATTTATGGAATGGTTAAAAGTGCATGAAAATGGCCAATTTACTCACTCTGAGTTCTCAAAAAGGGTTTCTTCACCCTGGGAAGTTAATTAAATACCATTTGGAGGATTTTAATGTTCGAGCAAAAACGGCTGATTTTCGACAAAAGAGATAACACCCCCCCATTACGTCATGCTTCAGAAATGTGGAAAATGGTCCGTTTTCAAATGTTTTATTTTTGAACGTCAGTTCACATTTGTAGGTGGATCATCAGTGTTAGAGCTAAAATTAGCATGTTTAAAGTGATTTTCATGCTTCCAGGGGCTCGGGAAGTAAAATAAATACCATTTGGAGGCATTTAATGTTCGAGCAAAAACGGCTGATTTTCCACAAAAGAGATAACACCCCCCCATTACGTCATGCTTCAGAAATGTGGAAAATGGTCCGTTTTCAAATGTTTTATTTTTGAACGTCAGTTCACATTTGTAGGTGGATCATCCATGTTAGAGCTAAAATTAGCATGTTTAAAGTGATTTTCATGCTTCCAGGGGCTCGTGAAGTTAATTAAATACCATTTGGAGGCATTTAATGTTCGAGCAAAAACGGCTGATTTTCGACAAAAGAGATAACACCCCCCCCCATTACGTCATGCTTCAGAAATGTGGAAAATGGTCCGTTTTCAAATGTTTTATTTTTGAACGTCAGTTCACATTTGTAGGTGGATCATCAGTGTTAGAGCTAAAATTAGCATGTTTAAAGTGATTTTCATGCTTCCAGGGGCCCAAAACACAAGATTTATGGAATGGTTAAAAGTGCATGAAAATGGCCAATTTACTCCCTCTGAGTTCTCAAAAAGGGTTTCTTCACCCCGGGAAGTTAATTAAATACCATTTGGAGGCATTTAATGTTAGAGCAAAAACGGCTGATTTTCGACAAAAGAGATAACACCCCCCCATTACGTCATGCTTCAGAAATGTGGAAAATGGTCCGTTTTCAAATGTTTTATTTTTGAACGTCAGTTCACATTTGTAGGTGGATCATCAGTGTTAGAGCTAAAATTAGCATGTTTAAAGTGATTTTCATGCTTCCAGGGGCTTGGGAAGTTAATTAAATCCATTTGGAGGCATTTAATGTTCGAGCAAAAACGGCTGATTTTCGACAAAAGAGATAACACCCCCCCATTACGTCATGCTTCAGAAATGTGGAAAATGGTCCGTTTTCAAATGTTTTATTTTTGAACGTCAGTTCACATTTGTAGGTGGATCATCAGTGTTAGAGCTAAAATTAGCATGTTTAAAGTGATTTTCATGCTTCCAGGGGCCCAAAACACAAGATTTATGGAATGGTTAAAAGTGCATGAAAATGGCCAATTTACTCACTCTGAGTTCTCAAAAAGGGTTTCTTCACCCCGGGAAGTTAATTAAATACCATTTGGAGGCATTTAATGTTCGAGCAAAAACGGCTGATTTTCGACAAAAGAGATAACACCCCCCCATTACGTCATGCTTCAGAAATGTGGAAAATGGTCCGTTTTCAAATGTTTTATTTTTGAACGTCAGTTCACATTTGTAGGTGGATCATCAGTGTTAGAGCTAAAATTAGCATGTTTAAAGTGATTTTCATGCTTCCAGGTGCTCGGGAAGTGAAATAAATACCATTTGGAGGCATTTAATGTTCGAGCAAAAACGGCTGATTTTCCACAAAAGAGATAACACCCCCCCATTACGTCATGCTTCAGAAATGTGGAAAATGGTCCGTTTTCAAATGTTTTATTTTTGAACGTCAGTTCACATTTGTAGGTGGATCATCAGTGTTAGAGCTAAAATTAGCATGTTTAAAGTGATTTTCATGCTTCCAGGGGCTCGGGAAGTTAATTAAATACCATTTGGAGGCATTTAATGTTCGAGCAAAAACGGCTGATTTTCGACAAAAGAGATAACACCCCCCCATTACGTCATGCTTCAGAAATGTGGAAAATGGTCCGTTTTCAAATGTTTTATTTTTGAACGTCAGTTCACATTTGTAGGTGGATCATCAGTGTTAGAGCTAAAATTAGCATGTTTAAAGTGATTTTCATGCTTCCAGGGGCTCGGGAAGTTAATTAAATACCATTTGGAGGCATTTAATGTTCGAGCAAAAACGGCTGATTTTCGACAAAAGAGATAACACCCCCCCATTACGTCATGCTTCAGAAATGTGGAAAATGGTCCGTTTTCAAATGTTTTATTTTTGAACGTCAGTTCACATTTGTAGGTGGATCATCAGTGTTAGAGCTAAAATTAGCATGTTTAAAGTGATTTTCATGCTTCCAGGGGCCCAAAACACAAGATTTATGGAATGGTTAAAAGTGCATGAAAATGGCCAATTTACTCACTCTGAGTTCTCAAAAAGGGTTTCCTCACCCCGGGAAGTTAATTAAATACCATTTGGAGGGATTTAATGTTAGAGCAAAAACGGCTGATTTTCGACAAAAGAGATAACACCCCCCCATTACGTCATGCTTCAGAAATGTGGAAAATGGTCCGTTTTCAAATGTTTTATTTTTGAACGTCAGTTCACATTTGTAGGTGGATCATCAGTGTTAGAGCTAAAATTAGCATGTTTAAAGTGATTTTCATGCTTCCAGGGGCCCAAAACACAAGATTTATGGAATGGTTAAAAGTGCATGAAAATGGCCAATTTACTCACTCTGAGTTCTCAAAAAGGGTTTCTTCACCCCGGGAAGTTAATTAAATACCATTTGGAGGCATTTAATGTTAGAGCAAAAACGGCTGATTTTCGACAAAAGAGATAACACCCCCCCATTACGTCATGCTTCAGAAATGTGGAAAATGGTCCGTTTTTCAAATGTTTTATTTTTGAACGTCAGTTCACATTTGTAGGTGGATCATCAGTGTTAGAGCTAAAATTAGCATGTTTAAAGTGATTTTCATGCTTCCAGGGGCTCGGGAAGTTAATTAAATACCATTTGGAGGCATTTAATGTTCGAGCAAAAACGGCTGATTTTCCACAAAAGAGATAACACCCCCCCATTACGTCATGCTTCAGAAATGTGGAAAATGGTCCGTTTTCAAATGTTTTATTTTTGAACGTCAGTTCACATTTGTAGGTGGATCATCAGTGTTAGAGCTAAAATTAGCATGCTTAAAGTGATTTTCATGCTTCCAGGGGCTCGGGAAGTTAATTAAATACCATTTGGAGGCATTTAATGTTCGAGCAAAAACGGCTGATTTTCGACAAAAGAGATAACACCCCCCCATTACGTCATGCTTCAGAAATGTGGAAAATGGTCCGTTTTCAAATGTTTTATTTTTGAACGTCAGTTCACATTTGTAGGTGGATCATCAGTGTTAGAGCTAAAATTAGCATGTTTAAAGTGATTTTCATGCTTCCAGGGGCCCAAAACACAAGATTTATGGAATGGTTAAAAGTGCATGAAAATGGCCAATTTACTCACTCTGAGTTCTCAAAAAGGGTTTCCTCACCCCGGGAAGTTAATTAAATACCATTTGGAGGCATTTAATGTTAGAGCAAAAACGGCTGATTTTCGACAAAAGAGATAACACCCCCCCATTACGTCATGCTTCAGAAATGTGGAAAATGGTCCGTTTTCAATTGTTTTATTTTTGAACGTCAGTTCACATTTGTAGGTGGATCATCAGTGTTAGAGCTAAAATTAGCATGTTTAAAGTGATTTTCATGCTTCCAGGGGCCCAAAACACAAGATTTATGGAATGGTTAAAAGTGCATGAAAATGGCCAATTTACTCACTCTGAGTTCTCAAAAAGGGTTTCTCCACCCCGGGAAGTTAATTAAATACCATTTGGAGGCATTTAATGTTAGAGCAAAAACGGCTGATTTTCGACAAAAGAGATAACACCCCCCCATTACGTCATGCTTCAGAAATGTGGAAAATGGTCCGTTTTCAAATGTTTTATTTTTGAACGTCAGTTCACATTTGTAGGTGGATCATCAGTGTTAGAGCTAAAATTAGCATGTTTAAAGTGATTTTCATGCTTCTTGGGGCCCAAAACACAAGATTTATGGAATGGTTAAAAGTGCATGAAAATGGCCAATTTACTCACTCTGAGTTCTCAAAAAGGATTTCTTCACCCCGGGAAGTTAATTAAATACCATTTGGAGGCATTTAATGTTAGAGCAAAAACGGCTGATTTTCGACAAAAGAGATAACACCCCCCCATTACGTCATGCTTCAGAAATGTGGAAAATGGTCCGTTTTCAAATGTTTTATTTTTGAACGTCAGTTCACATTTGTAGGTGGATCATCAGTGTTAGAGCTAAAATTAGCATGTTTAAAGTGATTTTCATGCTTCCAGGGGCTCGGGAAGTTAATTAATTCCATTTGGAGGCATTTAATGTTCGAGCAAAAACAGCTGATTTTCGACAAAAGAGATAACACCCCCCCCATTACGTCATGCTTCAGAAATGTGGAAAATGGTCCGTTTTCAAATGTTTTATTTTTGAACGTCAGTTCACATTTGTAGGTGGATCATCAGTGTTAGAGCTAAAATTAGCATGTTTAAAGTGATTTTCATGCTTCCAGGGGCCCAAAACACAAGATTTATGGAATGGTTAAAAGTGCATGAAAATGGCCAATTTACTCACTCTGAGTTCTCAAAAAGGGTTTCTTCACCCCGGGAAGTTAATTAAATACCATTTGGAGGCATTTAATGTTCGAGCAAAAACGGCTGATTTTCGACAAAAGAAATAACACCCCCCCATTACGTCATGCTTCAGAAATGTGGAAAATGGTCCGTTTTCAAATGTTTTATTTTTGAACGTCAGTTCACATTTGTAGGTGGATCATCAGTGTTAGAGCTAAAATTAGCATGTTTAAAGTGATTTTCATGCTTCCAGGGGCTCGGGAAGTGAAATAAATACCATTTGGAGGCATTTAATGTTCGAGCAAAAATGACTGATTTTCCACAAAAGAGATAACACCCCCCCATTACGTCATGCTTCAGAAATGTGGAAAATGGTCCGTTTTCAAATGTTTTATTTTTGAACGTCAGTTCACATTTGTAGGTGGATCATCAGTGTTAGAGCTAAAATTAGCATGTTTAAAGTGATTTTCATGCTTCTTGGGGCCCAAAACACAAGATTTATGGAATGGTTAAAAGTGCATGAAAATGGCCAATTTACTCACTCTGAGTTCTCAAAAAGGGTTTCTTCACCCCGGGAAGTTAATTAAATACCATTTGGAGGCATTTAATGTTAGAGCAAAAACGGCTGATTTTCGACAAAAGAGATAACACCCCCCCATTACGTCATGCTTCAGAAATGTGGAAAATGGTCCGTTTTCAAATGTTTTATTTTTGAACGTCAGTTCACATTTGTAGGTGGATCATCAGTGTTAGAGCTAAAATTAGCATGTTTAAAGTGATTTTCATGCTTCTTGGGGCCCAAAACACAAGATTTATGGAATGGTTAAAAGTGCATGAAAATGGCCAATTTACTCACTCTGAGTTCTCAAAAAGGGTTTCTTCACCCCGGGAAGTTAATTAAATACCATTTGGAGGCATTTAATGTTAGAGCAAAAACGGCTGATTTTCGACAAAAGAGATAACACCCCCCCCCATTACGTCATGCTTCAGAATTGTGGAAAATGGTCCGTTTTCAAATGTTTTATTTTTGAACGTCAGTTCACATTTGTAGGTGGATCATCAGTGTTAGAGCTAAAATTAGCATGTTTAAAGTGATTTTCATGCTTCCAGGGGCCCAAAACACAAGATTTATGGAATGGTTAAAAGTGCATGAAAATGGCCAATTTACTCACTCTGAGTTCTCAAAAAGGGTTTCTTCACCCCGGGAAGTTAATTAAATACCATTTGGAGGCATTTAATGTTAGAGAAAAAACGGCTGATTTTCGACAAAAGAGATAACACCCCCCCATTACGTCATGCTTCAGAAATGTGGAAAATGGTCCGTTTTCAAATGTTTTATTTTTGAACGTCAGTTCACATTTGTAGGTGGATCATCAGTGTTAGAGCTAAAATTTGCATGTTTAAAGTGATTTTCATGCTTCCAGGGGACCAAAACACAAGATTTATGGAATAGTTAAAAGTGCATGAAAATGGCCAATTTACTCACTCTGAGTTCTCAAAAAGGGTTTCTTCACCCCGGGAAGTTAATTAAATACCATTTGGAGGCATTTAATGTTAGAGCAAAAACGGCTGATTTTCGACAAAAGAGATAACACCCCCCCCATTACGTCATGCTTCAGAAATGTGGAAAATGGTCCGTTTTCAAATGTTTTATTGTTGAACATCAGTTCACATTTGTAGGTGGATCATCAGTGTTAGAGCTAAAATTAGCATGTTTAAAGTGATTTTCCTGCTTCCAGGGGCCCAAAACACAAGATTTATGGAATGGTTAAAAGTGCATGAAAATGGCCAATTTACTCACTCTGAGTTCTCAAAAAGGGTTTCTTCACCCCGGGAAGTTAATTAAATACCATTTGGAGGCATTTAATGTTAGAGCAAAAACGGCTGATTTTCGACAAAAGAGATAACACCCCCCCATTACGTCATGCTTCAGAAATGTGGAAAATGGTCCGTTTTCAAATGTTTTATTTTTGAACGTCAGTTCACATTTGTAGGTGGATCATCAGTGTTAGAGCTAAAATTAGCATGTTTAAAGTGATTTTCATGCTTCCAGGGGCTCGGGAAGTTAATTAATTCCATTTGGAGGCATTTAATGTTCGAGCAAAAACGGCTGATTTTCGACAAAAGAGATAACACCCCCCCATTACGTCATGCTTCAGAAATGTGAAAAATGGTCCGTTTTCAAATGTTTTATTTTTGAACGTCAGTTCACATTTGTAGGTGGATCATCAGTGTTAGAGCTAAAATTAGCATGTTTAAAGTGATTTTCATGCTTCCAGGGGCTCGGGAAGTTAATTAAATACCATTTGGAGGCATTTAATGTTCGAGCAAAAACGGCTGATTTTCGACAAAAGAGATAACACCCCCCCATTACGTCATGCTTCAGAAATGTGGAAAATGGTCCGTTTTCAAATGTTTTATTTTTGAACGTCAGTTCACATTTGTAGGTGGATCATCAGTGTTAGAGCTAAAATTAGCATGTTTAAAGTGATTTTCATGCTTCCAGGGGCTCGGGAAGTTAATTAAATCCATTTGGAGGCATTTAATGTTCGAGCAAAAACGGCTGATTTTCGACAAAAGAGATAACACCCCCCCATTACGTCATGCTTCAGAAATGTGGAAAATGGTCCGTTTTCAAATGTTTTATTTTTGAACGTCAGTTCACATTTGTAGGTGGATCATCAGTGTTAGAGCTAAAATTAGCATGTTTAAAGTGATTTTCATGCTTCCAGGGGCCCAAAACACAAGATTTATGGAATGGTTAAAAGTGCATGAAAATGGCCAATTTACTCACTCTGAGTTCTCAAAAAGGGTTTCTTCACCCCGGGAAGTTAATTAAATACCATTTGGAGGCATTTAATGTTCGAGCAAAAACGGCTGATTTTCGACAAAAGAGATAACACCCCCCCATTACGTCATGCTTCAGAAATGTGGAAAATGGTCCGTTTTCAAATGTTTTATTTTTGAACGTCAGTTCACATTTGTAGGTGGATCATCAGTGTTAGAGCTTAAATTAGCATGTTTAAAGTGATTTTCATGCTTCCAGGGGCTCGGGAAGTTAATTAAATACCATTTGGAGGCATTTAATGTTAGAGCAAAAACGGCTGATTTTCCACAAAAGAGATAACACCCCCCCATTACGTCATGCTTCAGAAATGTGGAAAATGGTCCGTTTTCAAATGTTTTATTTTTGAACGTCAGTTCACATTTGTAGGTGGATCATCAGTGTTAGAGCTAAAATTAGCATGTTTAAAGTGATTTTCATGCTTCCAGGGGCTCGGGAAGTTAATTAAATACCATTTGGAGGCATTTAATGTTCGAGCAAAAACGGCTGATTTTCGACAAAAGAGATAACACCCCCCCATTACGTCATGCTTCAGAAATGTGGAAAATGGTCCGTTTTCAAATGTTTTATTTTTGAACGTCAGTTCACATTTGTAGGTGGATCATCAGTGTTAGAGCTAAAATTAGCATGTTTAAAGTGATTTTCATGCTTCCAGGGGCTCGGGAAGTTAATTAAATACAATTTGGAGGCATTTATTGTTCGAGCAAAAACGGCTGATTTTCCACAAAAGAGATAACACCCCCCCATTACGTCATTCTTCAGAAATGTGGAAAATGGTCCGTTTTCAAATGTTTTATTTTTGAACGTCAGTTCACATTTGTAGGTGGATCATCAGTGTTAGAGCTAAAATTTGCATGTTTAAAGTGATTTTCATGCTTCCAGGGGACCAAAACACAAGATTTATGGAATAGTTAAAAGTGCATGAAAATGGCCAATTTACTCACTCTGAGTTCTCAAAAAGGGTTTCTTCACCCTGGGAAGTTAATTAAATACCATTTGGAGGCATTTAATGTTAGAGCAAAAACGGCTGATTTTCGACAAAAGAGATAACACCCCCCCATTACGTCATGCTTCAGAAATGTGGAAAATGGTCCGTTTTCAAATGTTTTATTTTTGAACGTCAGTTCACATTTGTAGGTGGATCATCAGTGTTAGAGCTAAAATTAGCATGTTTAAAGTGATTTTCATGCTTCTTGGGGCCCAAAACACAAGATTTATGGAATGGTTAAAAGTGCATGAAAATGGCCAATTTACTCACTCTGAGTTCTCAAAAAGGGTTTCTTCACCCCGGGAAGTTAATTAAATACCATTTGGAGGCATTTAATGTTAGAGCAAAAACGGCTGATTTTCGACAAAAGAGATAACACCCCCCCCATTACGTCATGCTTCAGAAATGTGGAAAATGGTCCGTTTTCAAATGTTTTATTTTTGAACGTCAGTTCACATTTGTAGGTGGATCATCAGTGTTAGAGCTAAAATTAGCATGTTTAAAGTGATTTTCATGCTTCCAGGGGCCCAAAACACAAGATTTATGGAATGGTTAAAAGTGCATGAAAATGGCCAATTTACTCACTCTGAGTTCTCAAAAAGGGTTTCTTCACCCCGGGAAGTTAATTAAATACCATTTGGAGGCATTTAATGTTAGAGCAAAAACGGCTGATTTTCGACAAAAGAGATAACACCCCCCCATTACGTCATGCTTCAGAAATGTGGAAAATGGTCCGTTTTCAAATGTTTTATTTTTGAACGTCAGTTCACATTTGTAGGTGGATCATCAGTGTTAGAGCTAAAATTAGCATGTTTAAAGTGATTTTCATGCTTCCAGGGGCCCAAAACACAAGATTTATGGAATGGTTAAAAGTGCATGAAAATGGCCAATTTACTCACTCTGAGTTCTCAAAAAGGGTTTCTTCACCCCGGGAAGTTAATTAAATACCATTTGGAGGCATTTAATGTTAGAGCAAAAACGGCTGATTTTCGACAAAAGAGATAACACCCCCCCATTACGTCATGCTTCAGAAATGTGGAAAATGGTCCGTTTTCAAATGTTTTATTTTTGAACGTCAGTTCACATTTGTAGGTGGATCATCAGTGTTAGAGCTAAAATTAGCATGTTTAAAGTGATTTTCATGCTTCCAGGGGCTCGGGAAGTTAATTAATTCCATTTGGAGGCATTTAATGTTCGAGCAAAAACGGCTGATTTTCGACAAAAGAGATAACACCCCCCCCATTACGTCATGCTTCAGAAATGTGAAAAAATGGTCCGTTTTCAAATGTTTTATTTTTGAACGTCAGTTCACATTTGTAGGTGGATCATCAGTGTTAGAGCTTAAATTAGCATGTTTAAAGTGATTTTCATGCTTCCAGGGGCTCGGGAAGTTAATTAAATACCATTTGGAGGCATTTAATGTTAGAGCAAAAACGGCTGATTTTCCACAAAAGAGATAACACCCCCCCATTACGTCATGCTTCAGAAATATGGAAAATGGTCCGTTTTCAAATGTTTTATTTTTGAACGTCAGTTCACATTTGTAGGTGGATCATCAGTGTTAGAGCTAAAATTAGCATGTTTAAAGTGATTTTCATGCTTCCAGGTGCTCGGGAAGTTAATTAAATACCATTTGGAGGCATTTAATGTTCGAGCAAAAACGGCTGATTTTCGACAAAAGATATAACACCCCCCCATTACGTCATGCTTCAGAAATGTGGAAAATGGTCCGTTTTCAAATGTTTTATTTTTGAACGTCAGTTCACATTTGTAGGTGGATAATCAGTGTTAGAGCTAAAATTAGCATGTTTAAAGTGATTTTCATGCTTCCAGGGGCCCAAAACACAAGATTTATGGAATGGTTAAAAGTGCATGAAAATGGCCAATTTACTCACTCTGAGTTCTCAAAAAGGGTTTCTTCACCCCGGGAAGTTAATTAAATACCATTTGGAGGCATTTAATGTTAGAGCAAAAACGGCTGATTTTCGACAAAAGAGATAACACCCCCCCATTACGTCATGCTTCAGAAATGTGGAAAATGGTCCGTTTTCAAATGTTTTATTTTTGAACGTCAGTTCACATTTGTAGGTGGATCATCAGTGTTAGAGCTAAAATTAGCATGTTTAAAGTGATTTTCATGCTTCCAGGGGCTCGGGAAGTTAATTAATTCCATTTGGAGGCATTTAATGTTCGAGCAAAAACGGCTGATTTTCGACAAAAGAGATAACACCCCCCCATTACGTCATGCTTCAGAAATGTGGAAAATGGTCCGTTTTCAAATGTTTTATTTTTGAACGTCAGTTCACATTTGTAGGTGGATCATCAGTGTTAGAGCTAAAATTAGCATGTTTAAAGTGATTTTCATGCTTCCAGGGGCTCGGGAAGTTAATTAAATACAATTTGGAGGCATTTATTGTTCGAGCAAAAACGGCTGATTTTCCACAAAAGAGATAACACCCCCCCATTACGTCATTCTTCAGAAATGTGGAAAATGGTCCGTTTTCAAATGTTTTATTTTTGAACGTCAGTTCACATTTGTAGGTGGATCATCAGTGTTAGAGCTAAAATTTGCATGTTTAAAGTGATTTTCATGCTTCCAGGGGACCAAAACACAAGATTTATGGAATAGTTAAAAGTGCATGAAAATGGCCAATTTACTCACTCTGAGTTCTCAAAAAGGGTTTCTTCACCCTGGGAAGTTAATTAAATACCATTTGGAGGCATTTAATGTTAGAGCAAAAACGGCTGATTTTCGACAAAAGAGATAACACCCCCCCATTACGTCATGCTTCAGAAATGTGGAAAATGGTCCGTTTTCAAATGTTTTATTTTTGAACGTCAGTTCACATTTGTAGGTGGATCATCAGTGTTAGAGCTAAAATTAGCATGTTTAAAGTGATTTTCATGCTTCTTGGGGCCCAAAACACAAGATTTATGGAATGGTTAAAAGTGCATGAAAATGGCCAATTTACTCACTCTGAGTTCTCAAAAAGGGTTTCTTCACCCCGGGAAGTTAATTAAATACCATTTGGAGGCATTTAATGTTAGAGCAAAAACGGCTGATTTTCGACAAAAGAGATAACACCCCCCCCATTACGTCATGCTTCAGAAATGTGGAAAATGGTCCGTTTTCAAATGTTTTATTTTTGAACGTCAGTTCACATTTGTAGGTGGATCATCAGTGTTAGAGCTAAAATTAGCATGTTTAAAGTGATTTTCATGCTTCCAGGGGCCCAAAACACAAGATTTATGGAATGGTTAAAAGTGCATGAAAATGGCCAATTTACTCACTCTGAGTTCTCAAAAAGGGTTTCTTCACCCCGGGAAGTTAATTAAATACCATTTGGAGGCATTTAATGTTAGAGCAAAAACGGCTGATTTTCGACAAAAGAGATAACACCCCCCCATTACGTCATGCTTCAGAAATGTGGAAAATGGTCCGTTTTCAAATGTTTTATTTTTGAACGTCAGTTCACATTTGTAGGTGGATCATCAGTGTTAGAGCTAAAATTAGCATGTTTAAAGTGATTTTCATGCTTCCAGGGGCCCAAAACACAAGATTTATGGAATGGTTAAAAGTGCATGAAAATGGCCAATTTACTCACTCTGAGTTCTCAAAAAGGGTTTCTTCACCCCGGGAAGTTAATTAAATACCATTTGGAGGCATTTAATGTTAGAGCAAAAACGGCTGATTTTCGACAAAAGAGATAACACCCCCCCATTACGTCATGCTTCAGAAATGTGGAAAATGGTCCGTTTTCAAATGTTTTATTTTTGAACGTCAGTTCACATTTGTAGGTGGATCATCAGTGTTAGAGCTAAAATTAGCATGTTTAAAGTGATTTTCATGCTTCCAGGGGCTCGGGAAGTTAATTAATTCCATTTGGAGGCATTTAATGTTCGAGCAAAAACGGCTGATTTTCGACAAAAGAGATAACACCCCCCCCATTACGTCATGCTTCAGAAATGTGAAAAAATGGTCCGTTTTCAAATGTTTTATTTTTGAACGTCAGTTCACATTTGTAGGTGGATCATCAGTGTTAGAGCTTAAATTAGCATGTTTAAAGTGATTTTCATGCTTCCAGGGGCTCGGGAAGTTAATTAAATACCATTTGGAGGCATTTAATGTTAGAGCAAAAACGGCTGATTTTCCACAAAAGAGATAACACCCCCCCATTACGTCATGCTTCAGAAATATGGAAAATGGTCCGTTTTCAAATGTTTTATTTTTGAACGTCAGTTCACATTTGTAGGTGGATCATCAGTGTTAGAGCTAAAATTAGCATGTTTAAAGTGATTTTCATGCTTCCAGGTGCTCGGGAAGTTAATTAAATACCATTTGGAGGCATTTAATGTTCGAGCAAAAACGGCTGATTTTCGACAAAAGATATAACACCCCCCCATTACGTCATGCTTCAGAAATGTGGAAAATGGTCCGTTTTCAAATGTTTTATTTTTGAACGTCAGTTCACATTTGTAGGTGGATAATCAGTGTTAGAGCTAAAATTAGCATGTTTAAAGTGATTTTCATGCTTCCAGGGGCCCAAAACACAAGATTTATGGAATGGTTAAAAGTGCATGAAAATGGCCAATTTACTCACTCTGAGTTCTCAAAAAGGGTTTCTTCACCCCGGGAAGTTAATTAAATACCATTTGGAGGCATTTAATGTTAGAGCAAAAACGGCTGATTTTCGACAAAAGAGATAACACCCCCCCATTACGTCATGCTTCAGAAATGTGGAAAATGGTCCGTTTTCAAATGTTTTATTTTTGAACGTCAGTTCACATTTGTAGGTGGATCATCAGTGTTAGAGCTAAAATTAGCATGTTTAAAGTGATTTTCATGCTTCCAGGGGCTCGGGAAGTTAATTAATTCCATTTGGAGGCATTTAATGTTCGAGCAAAAACGGCTGATTTTCGACAAAAGAGATAACACCCCCCCATTACGTCATGCTTCAGAAATGTGGAAAATGGTCCGTTTTCAAATGTTTTATTTTTGAACGTCAGTTCACATTTGTAGGTGGATCATCAGTGTTAGAGCTAAAATTAGCATGTTTAAAGTGATTTTCATGCTTCCAGGGGCCCAAAACACAAGATTTATGGAATGGTTAAAAGTGCATGAAAATGGCCAATTTACTCACTCTGAGTTCTCAAAAAGGGTTTCTTCACCCCGGGAAGTTAATTAAATACCATTTGGAGGCATTTAATGTTAGAGCAAAAACGGCTGATTTTCGACAAAAGAGATAACACCCCCCCATTACGTCATGCTTCAGAAATGTGGAAAATGGTCCGTTTTCAAATGTTTTATTTTTGAACGTCAGTTCACATTTGTAGGTGGATCATCAGTGTTAGAGCTAAAATTAGCATGTTTAAAGTGATTTTCATGCTTCCAGGGGCTCGGGAAGTGAAATAAATACCATTTGGAGGCATTTAATGTTCGAGCAAAAACGGCTGATTTTCGACAAAAGAGATAACACCCCCCCATTACGTCATGCTTCAGAAATGTGGAAAATGGTCAGTTTTCAAATGTTTTATTTTTGAACGTCAGTTCACATTTGTAGGTGGATCATCAGTGTTAGAGCTAAAATTAGCATGTTTAAAGTGATTTTCATGCTTCCAGGGGCTCGGGAAGTTAATTAAATACCATTTGGAGGCATTTAATGTTCGAGCAAAAACGGCTGATTTTCGACAAAAGAGATAACACCCCCCCATTACGTCATGCTTCAGAAATGTGGAAAATGGTCCGTTTTCAAATGTTTTATTTTTGAACGTCAGTTCACATTTGTAGGTGGATCATCAGTGTTAGAGCTAAAATTAGCATGTTTAAAGTGATTTTCATGCTTCCAGGGGCCCAAAACACAAGATTTATGGAATGGTTAAAAGTGCATGAAAATGGCCAATTTACTCACTCTGAGTTCTCAAAAAGGGTTTCTTCACCCCGGGAAGTTAATTAAATACCATTTGGAGGCATTTAATGTTCGAGCAAAAACGGCTGATTTTCGACAAAAGAGATAACACCCCCCCATTACGTCATGCTTCAGAAATGTGGAAAATGGTCCGTTTTCAAATGTTTTATTTTTGAACGTCAGTTCACATTTGTAGGTGGATCATCAGTGTTAGAGCTTAAATTAGCATGTTTAAAGTGATTTTCATGCTTCCAGGGGCTCGGGAAGTTAATTAAATACCATTTGGAGGCATTTAATGTTAGAGCAAAAACGGCTGATTTTCCACAAAAGAGATAACACCCCCCCATTACGTCATGCTTCAGAAATGTGGAAAATGGTCTGTTTTCAAATGTTTTATTTTTGAACGTCAGTTCACATTTGTAGGTGGATCATCAGTGTTAGAGCTAAAATTAGCATGTTTAAAGTGATTTTCATGCTTCCAGGGGCTCGGGAAGTTAATTAAATACCATTTGGAGGCATTTAATGTTAGAGCAAAAACGGCTGATTTTCCACAAAAGAGATAACACCCCCCCATTACGTCATGCTTCAGAAATGTGGAAAATGGTCCGTTTTCAAATGTTTTATTTTTGAACGTCAGTTCACATTTGTAGGTGGATCATCAGTGTTAGAGCTAAAATTAGCATGTTTAAAGTGATTTTCATGCTTCCAGGGGCCCAAAACACAAGATTTATGGAATGGTTAAAAGTGCATGAAAATGGCCAATTTACTCACTCTGAGTTCTCAAAAAGGGTTTCTTCACCCCGGGAAGTTAATTAAATACCATTTGGAGGCATTTAATGTTCGAGCAAAAACGGCTGATTTTCGACAAAAGAGATAACACCCCCCCATTACGTCATGCTTCAGAAATGTGGAAAATGGTCCGTTTTCAAATGTTTTATTTTTGAACGTCAGTTCACATTTGTAGGTGGATCATCAGTGTTAGAGCTTAAATTAGCATGTTTAAAGTGATTTTCATGCTTCCAGGGGCTCGGGAAGTTAATTAAATACCATTTGGAGGCATTTAATGTTAGAGCAAAAACGGCTGATTTTCCACAAAAGAGATAACACCCCCCCATTACGTCATGCTTCAGAAATGTGGAAAATGGTCTGTTTTCAAATGTTTTATTTTTGAACGTCAGTTCACATTTGTAGGTGGATCATCAGTGTTAGAGCTAAAATTAGCATGTTTAAAGTGATTTTCATGCTTCCAGGGGCTCGGGAAGTTAATTAAATACCATTTGGAGGCATTTAATGTTCGAGCAAAAACGGCTGATTTTCCACAAAAGAGATAACACCCCCCCATTACGTCATGCTTCAGAAATGTGGAAAATGGTCCGTTTTCAAATGTTTTATTTTTGAACGTCAGTTCACATTTGTAGGTGGATCATCAGTGTTAGAGCTAAAATTAGCATGTTTAAAGTGATTTTCATGCTTCCAGGGGACCAAAACACAAGATTTATGGAATGGTTAAAAGTGCATGAAAATGGCCAATTTACTCACTCTGAGTTCTCAAAAAGGGTTTCTTCACCCCGGGAAGGTAATTAAATACCATTTGGAGGATTTTAATGTTCGAGCAAAAACGGCTGATTTTCGACAAAAGAGATAACACCCCCCCATTACGTCATGCTTCAGAAATGTGGAAAATGGTCCGTTTTCAAATGTTTTATTTTTGAACGTCAGTTCACATTTGTAGGTGGATCATCAGTGTTAGAGCTAAAATTAGCATGTTTAAAGTGATTTTCATGCTTCCAGGGGCTCGGGAAGTGAAATAAATACCATTTGGAGGCATTTAATGTTCGAGCAAAAACGGCTGATTTTCGACAAAAGAGATAACACCCCCCCATTACGTCATGCTTCAGAAATGTGGAAAATGGTCCGTTTTCAAATGTTTTATTTTTGAACGTCAGTTCACATTTGTAGGTGGATCATCAGTGTTAGAGCTAAAATTAGCATGTTTAAAGTGATTTTCATGCTTCCAGGGGCCCAAAACACAAGATTTATGGAATGGTTAAAAGTGCATGAAAATGGCCAATTTACTCACTCTGAGTTCTCAAAAAGGGTTTCTTCACCCTGGGAAGTTAATTAAATACCATTTGGAGGCATTTAATGTTAGAGCAAAAACGGCTGATTTTCGACAAAAGAGATAACACCCCCCCATTACGTCATGCTTCAGAAATGTGGAAAATGGTCCGTTTTCAAATGTTTTATTTTTGAACGTCAGTTCACATTTGTAGGTGGATCATCAGTGTTAGAGCTAAAATTAGCATGTTTAAAGTGATTTTCATGCTTCCAGGGGCCCAAAACACAAGATTTATGGAATGGTTAAAAGTGCATGAAAATGGCCAATTTACTCACTCTGAGTTCTCAAAAAGGGTTTCTTCACCCCGGGAAGTTAATTAAATACCATTTGGAGGCATTTAATGTTCGAGCAAAAACGGCAGATTTTCGACAAAAGAGATAACACCCCCCCATTACGTCATGCTTCAGAAATGTGGAAAATGGTCCGTTTTCAAATGTTTTATTTTTGAACGTCAGTTCACATTTGTAGGTGGATCATCAGTGTTAGAGCTAAAATTAGCATGTTTAAAGTGATTTTCATGCTTCCAGGGGCTCGGGAAGTTAATTAAATACCATTTGGAGGCATTTAATGTTCGAGCAAAAACGGCAGATTTTCGACAAAAGAGATAACACCCCCCCATTACGTCATGCTTCAGAAATGTGGAAAATGGTCCGTTTTCAAATGTTTTATTTTTGAACGTCAGTTCACATTTGTAGGTGGATCATCAGTGTTAGAGCTAAAATTAGCATGTTTAAAGTGATTTTCATGCTTCCAGGGGCCCAAAACACAAGATTTATGGAATGGTTAAAAGTGCATAAAAATGGCCAATTTACTCACTCTGAGTTCTCAAAAAGGGTTTCTTCACCCCGGGAAGTTAATTAAATACCATTTGGAGGCATTTAATGTTAGAGCAAAAACTGCTGATTTTCGACAAAAGAGATAACACCCCCCCCATTACGTCATGCTTCAGAAATGTGGAAAATGGTCCGTTTTCAAATGTTTTATTTTTGAACGTCAGTTCACATTTGTAGGTGGATCATCAGTGTTAGAGCTAAAATTAGCATGTTTAAAGTGATTTTCATGCTTCCAGGGGCCCAAAACACAAGATTTATGGAATGGTTAAAAGTGCATGAAAATGGCCAATTTACTCACTCTGAGTTCTCAAAAAGGGTTTCTTCACCCCGGGAAGTTAATTAAATACCATTTGGAGGCATTTAATGTTAGAGCAAAAACGGCTGATTTTCGACAAAAGAGATAACACCCCCCCATTACGTCATGCTTCAGAAATGTGGAAAATGGTCCGTTTTCAAATGTTTTATTTTTGAACGTCAGTTCACATTTGTAGGTGGATCATCAGTGTTAGAGCTAAAATTAGCATGTTTAAAGTGATTTTCATGCTTCCAGGGGCTCGGGAAGTTAATTAAATACCATTTGGAGGCATTTAATGTTCGAGCAAAAACGGCTGATTTTCGACAAAAGAGATAACACCCCCCCCATTACGTCATGCTTCAGAAATGTGAAAAAATGGTCCGTTTTCAAATGTTTTATTTTTGAACGTCAGTTCACATTTGTAGGTGGATCATCAGTGTTAGAGCTAAAATTAGCATGTTTAAAGTGATTTTCATGCTTCCAGGGGCCCAAAACACAAGATTTATGGAATGGTTAAAAGTGCATGAAAATGGCCAATTTACTCACTCTGAGTTCTCAAAAAGGGTTTCTTCACCCCGGGAAGTTAATTAAATACCATTTGGAGGCATTTAATGTTCGAGCAAAAACGGCTGATTTTCGACAAAAGAGATAACACCCCCCCATTACGTCATGCTTCAGAAATGTGGAAAATGGTCCGTTTTCAAATGTTTTATTTTTGAACGTCAGTTCACATTTGTAGGTGGATCATCAGTGTTAGAGCTTAAATTAGCATGTTTAAAGTGATTTTCATGCTTCCAGGGGCTCGGGAAGTTAATTAAATACCATTTGGAGGCATTTAATGTTAGAGCAAAAACGGCTGATTTTCCACAAAAGAGATAACACCCCCCCATTACGTCATCCTTCAGAAATATGGAAAATGGTCCGTTTTCAAATGTTTTATTTTTGAACGTCAGTTCACATTTGTAGGTGGATCATCAGTGTTAGAGCTAAAATTAGCATGTTTAAAGTGATTTTCATGCTTCCAGGGGCTCGGGAAGTTAATTAAATACCATTTGGAGGCATTTAATGTTCGAGCAAAAACGGCTGATTTTCGACAAAAGATATAACACCCCCCCATTACGTCATGCTTCAGAAATGTGGAAAATGGTCCGTTTTCAAATGTTTTATTTTTGAACGTCAGTTCACATTTGTAGGTGGATAATCAGTGTTAGAGCTAAAATTAGCATGTTTAAAGTGATTTTCATGCTTCCAGGGGCCCAAAACACAAGATTTATGGAATGGTTAAAAGTGCATGAAAATGGCCAATTTACTCACTCTGAGTTCTCAAAAAGGGTTTCTTCACCCCGGGAAGTTAATTAAATACCATTTGGAGGCATTTAATGTTAGAGCAAAAACGGCTGATTTTCGACAAAAGAGATAACACCCCCCCATTACGTCATGCTTCAGAAATGTGGAAAATGGTCCGTTTTCAAATGTTTTATTTTTGAACGTCAGTTCACATTTGTAGGTGGATCATCAGTGTTAGAGCTAAAATTAGCATGTTTAAAGTGATTTTCATGCTTCCAGGGGCTCGGGAAGTTAATTAATTCCATTTGGAGGCATTTAATGTTCGAGCAAAAACTGCTGATTTTCGACAAAAGAGATAACACCCCCCCATTACGTCATGCTTCAGAAATGTGGAAAATGGTCCGTTTTCAAATGTTTTATTTTTGAACGTCAGTTCACATTTGTAGGTGGATCATCAGTGTTAGAGCTAAAATTAGCATGTTTAAAGTGATTTTCATGCTTCCAGGGGCCCAAAACACAAGATTTATGGAATGGTTAAAAGTGCATGAAAATGGCCAATTTACTCACTCTGAGTTCTCAAAAAGGGTTTCTTCACCCCGGGAAGTTAATTAAATACCATTTGGAGGCATTTAATGTTCGAGCAAAAACGGCTGATTTTCGACAAAAGAGATAACACCCCCCCATTACGTCATGCTTCAGAAATGTGGAAAATGGTCCGTTTTCAAATGTTTTATTTTTGAACGTCAGTTCACATTTGTAGGTGGATCATCAGTGTTAGAGCTTAAATTAGCATGTTTAAAGTGATTTTCATGCTTCCAGGGGCTCGGGAAGTTAATTAAATACCATTTGGAGGCATTTAATGTTAGAGCAAAAACGGCTGATTTTCCACAAAAGAGATAACACCCCCCATTACGTCATGCTTCAGAAATGTGGAAAATGGTCCGTTTTCAAATGTTTTATTTTTGAACGTCAGTTCACATTTGTAGGTGGATCATCAGTGTTAGAGCTAAAATTAGCATGTTTAAAGTGATTTTCATGCTTCCAGGGGCTCGGGAAGTTAATTAAATACCATTTGGAGGCATTTAATGTTCGAGCAAAAACGGCTGATTTTCGACAAAAGAGATAACACCCCCCCATTACGTCATGCTTCAGAAATGTGGAAAATGGTCCGTTTTCAAATGTTTTATTTTTGAACGTCAGTTCACATTTGTAGGTGGATCATCAGTGTTAGAGCTAAAATTAGCATGTTTAAAGTGATTTTCATGCTTCCAGGGGCTCGGGAAGTTAATTAAATACCATTTGGAGGCATTTAATGTTCGAGCAAAAACGGCTGATTTTCCACAAAAGAGATAACACCCCCCCATTACGTCATGCTTCAGAAATGTGGAAAATGGTCCGTTTTCAAATGTTTTATTTTTGAACGTCAGTTCACATTTGTAGGTGGATCATCAGTGTTAGAGCTAAAATTAGCATGTTTAAAGTGATTTTCATGCTTCCAGGGGACCAAAACACAAGATTTATGGAATGGTTAAAAGTGCATGAAAATGGCCAATTTACTCACTCTGAGTTCTCAAAAAGGGTTTCTTCACCCCGGGAAGGTAATTAAATACCATTTGGAGGATTTTAATGTTCGAGCAAAAACGGCTGATTTTCGACAAAAGAGATAACACCCCCCCATTACGTCATGCTTCAGAAATGTGGAAAATGGTCCGTTTTCAAATGTTTTATTTTTGAACGTCAGTTCACATTTGTAGGTGGATCATCAGTGTTAGAGCTAAAATTAGCATGTTTAAAGTGATTTTCATGCTTCCAGGGGCTCGGGAAGTGAAATAAATACCATTTGGAGGCATTTAATGTTCGAGCAAAAACGGCTGATTTTCGACAAAAGAGATAACACCCCCCCATTACGTCATGCTTCAGAAATGTGGAAAATGGTCCGTTTTCAAATGTTTTATTTTTGAACGTCAGTTCACATTTGTAGGTGGATCATCAGTGTTAGAGCTAAAATTAGCATGTTTAAAGTGATTTTCATGCTTCCAGGGGCCCAAAACACAAGATTTATGGAATGGTTAAAAGTGCATGAAAATGGCCAATTTACTCACTCTGAGTTCTCAAAAAGGGTTTCTTCACCCTGGGAAGTTAATTAAATACCATTTGGAGGCATTTAATGTTAGAGCAAAAACGGCTGATTTTCGACAAAAGAGATAACACCCCCCCATTACGTCATGCTTCAGAAATGTGGAAAATGGTCCGTTTTCAAATGTTTTATTTTTGAACGTCAGTTCACATTTGTAGGTGGATCATCAGTGTTAGAGCTAAAATTAGCATGTTTAAAGTGATTTTCATGCTTCCAGGGGCCCAAAACACAAGATTTATGGAATGGTTAAAAGTGCATGAAAATGGCCAATTTACTCACTCTGAGTTCTCAAAAAGGGTTTCTTCACCCCGGGAAGTTAATTAAATACCATTTGGAGGCATTTAATGTTCGAGCAAAAACGGCAGATTTTCGACAAAAGAGATAACACCCCCCCATTACGTCATGCTTCAGAAATGTGGAAAATGGTCCGTTTTCAAATGTTTTATTTTTGAACGTCAGTTCACATTTGTAGGTGGATCATCAGTGTTAGAGCTAAAATTAGCATGTTTAAAGTGATTTTCATGCTTCCAGGGGCTCGGAAGTTAATTAAATACCATTTGGAGGCATTTAATGTTCGAGCAAAAACGGCTGATTTTCGACAAAAGAGATAACACCCCCCCATTACGTCATGCTTCAGAAATGTGGAAAATGGTCCGTTTTCAAATGTTTTATTTTTGAACGTCAGTTCACATTTGTAGGTGGATCATCAGTGTTAGAGCTAAAATTAGCATGTTTAAAGTGATTTTCATGCTTCCAGGGGCCCAAAACACAAGATTTATGGAATGGTTAAAAGTGCATAAAAATGGCCAATTTACTCACTCTGAGTTCTCAAAAAGGGTTTCTTCACCCCGGGAAGTTAATTAAATACCATTTGGAGGCATTTAATGTTAGAGCAAAAACGGCTGATTTTCGACAAAAGAGATAACACCCCCCCATTACGTCATGCTTCAGAAATGTGGAAAATGGTCCGTTTTCAAATGTTTTATTTTTGAACGTCAGTTCACATTTGTAGGTGGATCATCAGTGTTAGAGCTAAAATTAGCATGCTTAAAGTGATTTTCATGCTTCTTGGGGCCCAAAACACAAGATTTATGGAATGGTTAAAAGTGCATGAAAATGGCCAATTTACTCACTCTGAGTTCTCAAAAAGGGATTCTTCACCCCGGGAAGTTAATTAAATACCATTTGGAGGCATTTAATGTTAGAGCAAAAACGGCTGATTTTCGACAAAAGAGATAACACCCCCCCCATTACGTCATGCTTCAGAAATGTGGAAAATGGTCCGTTTTCAAATGTTTTATTTTTGAACGTCAGTTCACATTTGTAGGTGGATCATCAGTGTTAGAGCTAAAATTAGCATGTTTAAAGTGATTTTCATGCTTCCAGGGGCCCAAAACACAAGATTTATGGAATGGTTAAAAGTGCATGAAAATGGCCAATTTACTCACTCTGAGTTCTCAAAAAGGGTTTCTTCACCCCGGGAAGTTAATTAAATACCATTTGGAGGCATTTAATGTTAGAGCAAAAACGGCTGATTTTCGACAAAAGAGATAACACCCCCCCATTACGTCATGCTTCAGAAATGTGGAAAATGGTCCGTTTTCAAATGTTTTATTTTTGAACGTCAGTTCACATTTGTAGGTGGATCATCAGTGTTAGAGCTAAAATTAGCATGTTTAAAGTGATTTTCATGCTTCCAGGGGCTCAGGAAGTTAATTAATTCCATTTGGAGGCATTTAATGTTCGAGCAAAAACGGCTGATTTTCGACAAAAGAGATAACACCCCCCCATTACGTCATGCTTCAGAAATGTGGAAAATGGTCCGTTTTCAAATGTTTTATTTTTGAACGTCAGTTCACATTTGTAGGTGGATCATCAGTGTTAGAGCTAAAATTAGCATGTTTAAAGTGATTTTCATGCTTCCAGGGGCCCAAAACACAAGATTTATGGAATGGTTAAAAGTGCATGAAAATGGCCAATTTACTCACTCTGAGTTCTCAAAAAGGGTTTCTTCACCCCGGGAAGTTAATTAAATACCATTTGGAGGCATTTAATTTTCGAGCAAAAACGGCTGATTTTCGACAAAAGAGATAACACCCCCCCATTACGTCATGCTTCAGAAATGTGGAAAATGGTCCGTTTTCAAATGTTTTATTTTTGAACGTCAGTTCACATTTGTAGGTGGATCATCAGTGTTAGAGCTTAAATTAGCATGTTTAAAGTGATTTTCATGCTTCCAGGGGCTCGGGAAGTTAATTAAATACCATTTGGAGGCATTTAATGTTAGAGCAAAAACGGCTGATTTTCCACAAAAGAGATAACACCCCCCCATTACGTCATGCTTCAGAAATGTGGAAAATGGTCCGTTTTCAAATGTTTTATTTTTGAACGTCAGTTCACATTTGTAGGTGGATCATCAGTGTTAGAGCTAAAATTAGCATGTTTAAAGTGATTTTCATGCTTCCAGGGGCTCGGGAAGTTAATTAAATACCATTTGGAGGTATTTAATGTTCGAGCAAAAACGGCTGATTTTCGACAAAAGAGATAACACCCCCCCATTACTTCATGCTTCAGAAATGTGGAAAATGGTCCGTTTTCAAATGTTTTATTTTTGAACGTCAGTTCACATTTGTAGGTGGATCATCAGTGTTAGAGCTAAAATTAGCATGTTTAAAGTGATTTTCATGCTTCCAGGGGCTCGGGAAGTTAATTAAATACCATTTGGAGGCATTTAATGTTCGAGCAAAAACGGCTGATTTTCGACAAAAGAGATAACACCCCCCCATTACGTCATGCTTCAGAAATGTGGAAAATGGTCCGTTTTCAAATGTTTTATTTTTGAACGTCAGTTCACATTTGTAGGTGGATCATCAGTGTTAGAGCTAAAATTAGCATGTTTAAAGTGATTTTCATGCTTCCAGGGGCCCAAAACACAAGATTTATGGAATGGTTAAAAGTGCATGAAAATGGCCAATTTACTCACTCTGAGTTCTCAAAAAGGGTTTCTTCACCCCGGGAAGTTAATTAAATACCATTTGGAGGCATTTAATGTTAGAGCAAAAACGGCTGATTTTCGACAAAAGAGATAACACCCCCCCATTACGTCATGCTTCAGAAATGTGGAAAATGGTCCGTTTTCAAATGTTTTATTTTTGAACGTCAGTTCACATTTGTAGGTGGATCATCAGTGTTAGAGCTAAAATTAGCATGTTTAAAGTGATTTTCATGCTTCTTGGGGCCCAAAACACAAGATTTATGGAATGGTTAAAAGTGCATGAAAATGGCCAATTTACTCACTCTGAGTTCTCAAAAAGGGTTTCTTCACCCCGGGAAGTTAATTAAATACCATTTGGAGGCATTTAATGTTAGAGCAAAAACGGCTGATTTTCGACAAAAGAGATAACACCCCCCCATTACGTCATGCTTCAGAAATGTGGAAAATGGTCCGTTTTCAAATGTTTTATTTTTGAACGTCAGTTCACATTTGTAGGTGGATCATCAGTGTTAGAGCTTAAATTAGCATGTTTAAAGTGATTTTCATGCTTCCAGGGGCTCGGGAAGTTAATTAAATACCATTTGGAGGCATTTACAGCCTGATTCATGTACATGCCGTTTTGCGTGTCCCTAATAGCGAATCATAGCGAATCGCTATTGAGGACACGCAAAACGGCATTCATGTAGGAATTGCTACTCAAATAGCGATTCCTACATGTTCTTTATTTGCGAGTAGCAATTTGCTACTCGCAAATACTCCCCAATCATTCCTATGGGCCAAGAGGCCCATTGGAATGAATGGGGATTTGCGAGTAGCAATTTGCTACTCGCAACTGAGATAGCGATTTTAAGGGTGCCAGGGGTGTCCAAAGGACGCCCTGTAGCACCCCTAAAATGCACTTTTGGACAGGTGTTGCGCACACACATGTCCAAAGGACATGTGTGTGTGCTACATGCAACTTTGAATGATGCTTTTAAAAGCATTTTTCTGAGTTTTTGCTATTTACCGACAGGTCTGACCTGTCGGTAAATAGCGGCCCCAAAAGTCCAAAATCGCAATTTTGTTGTGTGTCATGAATAGCATTTGAGGAATCTCTATTAGAGATTCCTTAAATGCCATTCCACGCAAATTTGCGAATTCTTACATAGCGATTTTTGCATTTGGTATCATGAATACCAAATGCAAAAATCGCACTCGCTAAGGGCCAGATTCTGAGAATCTGGCCCTTCGCGAGTGCAATTTACCTACATGAATCAGGCTGTAAATGTTAGAGCAAAAACGGCTGATTTTCCACAAAAGAGATAACACCCCCCCCCATTACGTCATGCTTCAGAAATGTGGAAAATGGTCCGTTTTCAAATGTTTTATTTTTGAACGTCAGTTCACATTTGTAGGTGGATCATCAGTGTTAGAGCTAAAATTAGCATGTTTAAAGTCATTTTCATGCTTCCAGGGGCTCGGGAAGTTAATTAAATACCATTTGGAGGCATTTAATGTTCAAGCAAAAACGGCTGATTTTCGACAAAAGAGATAACACCCCCCCATTACGTCATGCTTCAGAAATGTGGAAAATGGTCCGTTTTCAAATGTTTTATTTTTGAACGTCAGTTCACATTTGTAGGTGGATCATCAGTGTTAGAGCTAAAATTAGCATGTTTAAAGTGATTTTCATGCTTCCAGGGGCTCGGGAAGTTAATTAAATACCATTTGGAGGCATTTAATGTTAGAGCAAAAACGGCTGATTTTCGACAAAAGAGATAACACCCCCCCATTACGTCATGCTTCAGAAATGTGGAAAATGGTCCGTTTTCAAATGTTTTATTTTTGAACGTCAGTTCACATTTGTAGGTGGATCATCAGTGTTAGAGCTAAAATTAGCATGTTTAAAGTGATTTTCATGCTTCTTGGGGCCCAAAACACAAGATTTATGGAATGGTTAAAAGTGCATGAAAATGGCCAATTTACTCACTCTGAGTTCTCAAAAAGGGTTTCTTCACCCCGGGAAGTTAATTAAATACCATTTGGAGGCATTTAATGTTAGAGCAAAAACGGCTGATTTTCGACAAAAGAGATAACACCCCCCCCATTACGTCATGCTTCAGAAATGTGGAAAATGGTCCGTTTTCAAATGTTTTATTTTTGAACGTCAGTTCACATTTGTAGGTGGATCATCAGTGTTAGAGCTTAAATTAGCATGTTTAAAGTGATTTTCATGCTTCCAGGGGCTCGGGAAGTTAATTAAATACCATTTGGAGGCATTTACAGCCTGATTCATGTACATGCCGTTTTGCGTGTCCCTAATAGCGAATCATAGCGAATCGCTATTGAGGACACGCAAAACGGCATTCATGTAGGAATTGCTACTCAAATAGCGATTCCTACATGTTCTTTATTTGCGAGTAGCAATTTGCTACTCGCAAATACTCCCCAATCATTCCTATGGGCCAAGAGGCCCATTGGAATGAATGGGGATTTGCGAGTAGCAATTTGCTACTCGCAACTGAGATAGCGATTTTAAGGGTGCCAGGGGTGTCCAAAGGACGCCCTGTAGCACCCCTAAAATGCACTTTTGGACAGGTGTTGCGCACACACATGTCCAAAGGACATGTGTGTGTGCTACATGCAACTTTGAATGATGCTTTTAAAAGCATTTTTCTGAGTTTTTGCTATTTACCGACAGGTCTGACCTGTCGGTAAATAGCGGCCCCAAAAGTCCAAAATCGCAATTTTGTTGTGTGTCATGAATAGCATTTGAGGAATCTCTATTAGAGATTCCTTAAATGCCATTCCACGCAAATTTGCGAATTCTTACATAGCGATTTTTGCATTTGGTATCATGAATACCAAATGCAAAAATCGCACTCGCTAAGGGCCAGATTCTGAGAATCTGGCCCTTTGCGAGTGCAATTTACCTACATGAATCAGGCTGTAAATGTTAGAGCAAAAACGGCTGATTTTCCACAAAAGAGATAACACCCCCCCCCATTACGTCATGCTTCAGAAATGTGGAAAATGGTCCGTTTTCAAATGTTTTATTTTTGAACGTCAGTTCACATTTGTAGGTGGATCATCAGTGTTAGAGCTAAAATTAGCATGTTTAAAGTGATTTTCATGCTTCCAGGGGCTCGGGAAGTTAATTAAATACCATTTGGAGGCATTTAATGTTCAAGCAAAAACGGCTGATTTTCGACAAAAGAGATAACACCCCCCCATTACGTCATGCTTCAGAAATGTGGAAAATGGTCCGTTTTCAAATGTTTTATTTTTGAACGTCAGTTCACATTTGTAGGTGGATCATCAGTGTTAGAGCTAAAATTAGCATGTTTAAAGTGATTTTCATGCTTCCAGGGGCTCGGGAAGTTAATTAAATACCATTTGGAGGCATTTAATGTTAGAGCAAAAACGGCTGATTTTCGACAAAAGAGATAACACCCCCCCATTACGTCATGCTTCAGAAATGTGGAAAATGGTCCGTTTTCAAATGTTTTATTTTTGAACGTCAGTTCACATTTGTAGGTGGATCATCAGTGTTAGAGCTAAAATTAGCATGTTTAAAGTGATTTTCATGCTTCCAGGGGACCAAAACACAAGATTTATGGAATGGTTAAAAGTGCATGAAAATGGCCAATTTACTCACTCTGAGTTCTCAAAAAGGGTTTCTTCACCCCGGGAAGTTAATTAAATACCATTTGGAGGATTTTAATGTTCGAGCAAAAACGGCTGATTTTCGACAAAAGAGATAACACCCCCCATTACGTCATGCTTCAGAAATGTGGAAAATGGTCCGTTTTCAAATGTTTTATTTTTGAACGTCAGTTCACATTTGTAGGTGGATCATCAGTGTTAGAGCTAAAATTAGCATGTTTAAAGTGATTTTCATGCTTCCAGGGGCTCGGGAAGTGAAATAAATACCATTTGGAGGCATTTAATGTTCGAGCAAAAACGGCTGATTTTCGACAAAAGAGATAACACCCCCCCATTACGTCATGCTTCAGAAATGTGGAAAATGGTCCGTTTTCAAATGTTTTATTTTTGAACGTCAGTTCACATTTGTAGGTGGATCATCAGTGTTAGAGCTAAAATTAGCATGTTTAAAGTGATTTTCATGCTTCCAGGGGCCCAAAACACAAGATTTATGGAATGGTTAAAAGTGCATGAAAATGGCCAATTTACTCACTCTGAGTTCTCAAAAAGGGTTTCTTCACCCCGGGAAGTTAATTAAATACCATTTAGAGGCATTTAATGTTAGAGCAAAAACGGCTGATTTTCGACAAAAGAGATAACACCCCCCCATTACGTCATGCTTCAGAAATGTGGAAAATGGTCTGTTTTCAAATGTTTTATTTTTGAACGTCAGTTCACATTTGTAGGTGGATCATCAGTGTTAGAGCTAAAATTAGCATGTTTAAAGTGATTTTCATTCTTCCAGGGGCCCAAAACACAAGATTTATGGAATGGTTAAAAGTGCATGAAAATGGCCAATTTACTCACTCTGAGTTCTCAAAAAAGGGTTTCTTCACCCCGGGAAGTTAATTAAATACCATTTGGAGGCATTTAATGTTCGAGCAAAAACGGCTGATTTTCGACAAAAGAGATAACACCCCCCCATTACGTCATGCTTCAGAAATGTGGAAAATGGTCCGTTTTCAAATGTTTTATTTTTGAACGTCAGTTCACATTTGTAGGTGGATCATCAGTGTTAGAGCTAAAATTAGCATGTTTAAAGTGATTTTCATGCTTCCAGGGGCTCGGGAAGTTAATTAAATACCATTTGGAGGCATTTAATGTTCGAGCAAAAACGGCTGATTTTCGACAAAAGAGATAACACCCCCCCATTACGTCATGCTTCAGAAATGTGGAAAATGGTCCGTTTTCAAATGTTTTATTTTTGAACGTCAGTTCACATTTGTAGGTGGATCATCAGTGTTAGAGCTAAAATTAGCATGTTTAAAGTGATTTTCATGCTTCCAGGGGCCCAAAACACAAGATTTATGGAATGGTTAAAAGTGCATGAAAATGGCCAATTTACTCACTCTGAGGTCTCAAAAAGGGTTTCTTCACCCCGGGAAGTTAATTAAATACCATTTGGAGGCATTTAATGTTAGAGCAAAAACGGCTGATTTTCGACAAAAGAGATAACACCCCCCCATTACGTCATGCTTCAGAAATGTGGAAAATGGTCCGTTTTCAAATGTTTTATTTTTGAACGTCAGTTCACATTTGTAGGTGGATCATCAGTGTTAGAGCTAAAATTAGCATGCTTAAAGTGATTTTCATGCTTCCAGGGGCTCGGGAAGTTAATTAAATGCCATTTGGAGGCATTTAATGTTCGAGCAAAAACGGCTGATTTTCGACAAAAGAGATAACACCCCCCCATTACGTCATGCTTCAGAAATGTGGAAAATGGTCCGTTTTCAAATGTTTTATTTTTGAACGTTAGTTCACATTTGTAGGTGGATCATCAGTGTTAGAGCTAAAATTAGCATGTTTAAAGTGATTTTCATGCTTCCATGGGCCCAAAACACAAGATTTATGGAATGGTTAAAAGTGCATGAAAATGGCCAATTTACTCACTCTGAGTTCTCAAAAAGGGTTTCTTCACCCCGGGAAGTTAATTAAATACCATTTGGAGGCATTTAATGTTAGAGCAAAAACGGCTGATTTTCGACAAAAGAGATAACACCCCCCCAATTACGTCATGCTTCAGAAATGTGGAAAATGGTCCGTTTTCAAATGTTTTATTTTTGAACGTCAGTTCACATTTGTAGGTGGATCATCAGTGTTAGAGCTAAAATTAGCATGCTTAAAGTGATTTTCATGCTTCTTGGGGCCCAAAACACAAGATTTATGGAATGGTTAAAAGTGCATGAAAATGGCCAATTTACTCACTCTGAGGTCTCAAAAAGGGTTTCTTCACCCCGGGAAGTTAATTAAATACCATTTGGAGGCATTTAATGTTAGAGCAAAAACGGCTGATTTTCGACAAAAGAGACAACACCCCCCCCATTACGTCATGCTTCAGAAATGTGGAAAATGGTCCGTTTTCAAATGTTTTATTTTTGAACGTCAGTTCACATTTGTAGGTGGATCCTCAGTGTTAGAGCTAAAATTAGCATGTTTAAAGTGATTTTCATGCTTCCAGGGGCCCAAAACACAAGATTTATGGAATGGTTAAAAGTGCATGAAAATGGCCAATTTACTCACTCTGAGTTCTCAAAAAGGGTTTCTTCACCCCGGGAAGTTAATTAAATACCATTTGGAGGCATTTAATGTTAGAGCAAAAACGGCTGATTTTCGACAAAAGAGATAACACCCCCCCATTACGTCATGCTTCAGAAATGTGGAAAATGGTCCGTTTTCAAATGTTTTATTTTTGAACGTCAGTTCACATTTGTAGGTGGATCATCAGTGTTAGAGCTAAAATTAGCATGTTTAAAGTGATTTTCATGCTTCCAGGGGCCCAAAACACAAGATTTATGGAATGGTTAAAAGTGCATGAAAATGGCCAATTTACTCACTCTGAGTTCTCAAAAAGGGTTTCTTCACCCCGGGAAGTTAATTAAATACCATTTGGAGGCATTTAATGTTAGAGCAAAAACGGCTGATTTTCGACAAAAGAGATAACACCCCCCCATTACGTCATGCTTCAGAAATGTGGAAAATGGTCCGTTTTCAAATGTTTTATTTTTGAACGTCAGTTCACATTTGTAGGTGGATCATCAGTGTTAGAGCTAAAATTAGAATGTTTAAAGTGATTTTCATTCTTCCAGGGGCTCGGGAAGTTAATTAATTCCATTTGGAGGCATTTAATGTTCGAGCAAAAACGGCTGATTTTCGACAAAAGAGATAACACCCCCCCATTACGTCATGCTTCAGAAATGTGGAAAATGGTCCGTTTTCAAATGTTTTATTTTTGAACGTCAGTTCACATTTGTAGGTGGATCATCAGTGTTAGAGCTAAAATTAGCATGTTTAAAGTGATTTTCATGCTTCCAGGGGCCCAAAACACAAGATTTATGGAATGGTTAAAAGTGCATGAAAATGGCCAATTTACTCACTCTGAGTTCTCAAAAAGGGTTTCTTCACCCCGGGAAGTTAATTAAATACCATTTGGAGGCATTTAATGTTAGAGCAAAAACGGCTGATTTTCGACAAAAGAGATAACACCCCCCCATTACGTCATGCTTCAGAAATGTGGAAAATGGTCCGTTTTCAAATGTTTTATTTTTGAACGTCAGTTCACATTTGTAGGTGGATCATCAGTGTTAGAGCTAAAATTAGCATGTTTAAAGTGATTTTCATGCTTCTTGGGGCCCAAAACACAAGATTTATGGAATGGTTAAAAGTGCATGAAAATGGCCAATTTACTCACTCTGAGTTCTCAAAAAGGGTTTCTTCACCCCGGGAAGTTAATTAAATACCATTTGGAGGCATTTAATGTTAGAGCAAAAACGGCTGATTTTCGACAAAAGAGATAACACCCCCCCCATTACGTCATGCTTCAGAAATGTGGAAAATGGTCCGTTTTCAAATGTTTTATTTTTGAACGTCAGTTCACATTTGTAGGTGGATCATCAGTGTTAGAGCTTAAATTAGCATGTTTAAAGTGATTTTCATGCTTCCAGGGGCTCGGGAAGTTAATTAAATACCATTTGGAGGCATTTACAGCCTGATTCATGTACATGCCGTTTTGCGTGTCCCTAATAGCGAATCATAGCGAATCGCTATTGAGGACACGCAAAACGGCATTCATGTAGGAATTGCTACTCAAATAGCGATTCCTACATGTTCTTTATTTGCGAGTAGCAATTTGCTACTCGCAAATACTCCCCAATCATTCCTATGGGCCAAGAGGCCCATTGGAATGAATGGGGATTTGCGAGTAGCAATTTGCTACTCGCAACTGAGATAGCGATTTTAAGGGTGCCAGGGGTGTCCAAAGGACGCCCTGTAGCACCCCTAAAATGCACTTTTGGACAGGTGTTGCGCACACACATGTCCAAAGGACATGTGTGTGTGCTACATGCAACTTTGAATGATGCTTTTAAAAGCATTTTTCTGAGTTTTTGCTATTTACCGACAGGTCTGACCTGTCGGTAAATAGCGGCCCCAAAAGTCCAAAATCGCAATTTTGTTGTGTGTCATGAATAGCATTTGAGGAATCTCTATTAGAGATTCCTTAAATGCCATTCCACGCAAATTTGCGAATTCTTACATAGCGATTTTTGCATTTGGTATCATGAATACCAAATGCAAAAATCGCACTCGCTAAGGGCCAGATTCTGAGAATCTGGCCCTTTGCGAGTGCAATTTACCTACATGAATCAGGCTGTAAATGTTAGAGCAAAAACGGCTGATTTTCCACAAAAGAGATAACACCCCCCCCCATTACGTCATGCTTCAGAAATGTGGAAAATGGTCCGTTTTCAAATGTTTTATTTTTGAACGTCAGTTCACATTTGTAGGTGGATCATCAGTGTTAGAGCTAAAATTAGCATGTTTAAAGTGATTTTCATGCTTCCAGGGGCTCGGGAAGTTAATTAAATACCATTTGGAGGCATTTAATGTTCAAGCAAAAACGGCTGATTTTCGACAAAAGAGATAACACCCCCCCATTACGTCATGCTTCAGAAATGTGGAAAATGGTCCGTTTTCAAATGTTTTATTTTTGAACGTCAGTTCACATTTGTAGGTGGATCATCAGTGTTAGAGCTAAAATTAGCATGTTTAAAGTGATTTTCATGCTTCCAGGGGCTCGGGAAGTTAATTAAATACCATTTGGAGGCATTTAATGTTAGAGCAAAAACGGCTGATTTTCGACAAAAGAGATAACACCCCCCCATTACGTCATGCTTCAGAAATGTGGAAAATGGTCCGTTTTCAAATGTTTTATTTTTGAACGTCAGTTCACATTTGTAGGTGGATCATCAGTGTTAGAGCTAAAATTAGCATGTTTAAAGTGATTTTCATGCTTCCAGGGGACCAAAACACAAGATTTATGGAATGGTTAAAAGTGCATGAAAATGGCCAATTTACTCACTCTGAGTTCTCAAAAAGGGTTTCTTCACCCCGGGAAGTTAATTAAATACCATTTAGAGGCATTTAATGTTAGAGCAAAAACGGCTGATTTTCGACAAAAGAGATAACACCCCCCCATTACGTCATGCTTCAGAAATGTGGAAAATGGTCTGTTTTCAAATGTTTTATTTTTGAACGTCAGTTCACATTTGTAGGTGGATCATCAGTGTTAGAGCTAAAATTAGCATGTTTAAAGTGATTTTCATTCTTCCAGGGGCCCAAAACACAAGATTTATGGAATGGTTAAAAGTGCATGAAAATGGCCAATTTACTCACTCTGAGTTCTCAAAAAAGGGTTTCTTCACCCCGGGAAGTTAATTAAATACCATTTGGAGGCATTTAATGTTCGAGCAAAAACGGCTGATTTTCGACAAAAGAGATAACACCCCCCCATTACGTCATGCTTCAGAAATGTGGAAAATGGTCCGTTTTCAAATGTTTTATTTTTGAACGTCAGTTCACATTTGTAGGTGGATCATCAGTGTTAGAGCTAAAATTAGCATGTTTAAAGTGATTTTCATGCTTCCAGGGGCTCGAGAAGTTAATTAAATACCATTTGGAGGCATTTAATGTTCGAGCAAAAACGGCTGATTTTCGACAAAAGAGATAACACCCCCCCATTACGTCATGCTTCAGAAATGTGGAAAATGGTCCGTTTTCAAATGTTTTATTTTTGAACGTCAGTTCACATTTGTAGGTGGATCATCAGTGTTAGAGCTAAAATTAGCATGTTTAAAGTGATTTTCATGCTTCCAGGGGCCCAAAACACAAGATTTATGGAATGGTTAAAAGTGCATGAAAATGGCCAATTTACTCACTCTGAGTTCTCAAAAAGGGTTTCTTCACCCCGGGAAGTTAATTAAATACCATTTGGAGGCATTTAATGTTAGAGCAAAAACGGCTGATTTTCGACAAAAGAGATAACACCCCCCCATTACGTCATGCTTCAGAAATGTGGAAAATGGTCCGTTTTCAAATGTTTTATTTTTGAACGTCAGTTCACATTTGTAGGTGGATCATCAGTGTTAGAGCTAAAATTAGCATGCTTAAAGTGATTTTCATGCTTCCAGGGGCTCGGGAAGTTAATTAAATGCCATTTGGCGGCATTTAATGTTCGAGCAAAAACGGCTGATTTTCGACAAAAGAGATAACACCCCCCCATTACGTCATGCTTCAGAAATGTGGAAAATGGTCCGTTTTCAAATGTTTTATTTTTGAACGTTAGTTCACATTTGTAGGTGGATCATCAGTGTTAGAGCTAAAATTAGCATGTTTAAAGTGATTTTCATGCTTCCATGGGCCCAAAACACAAGATTTATGGAATGGTTAAAAGTGCATGAAAATGGCCAATTTACTCACTCTGAGTTCTCAAAAAGGGTTTCTTCACCCCGGGAAGTTAATTAAATACCATTTGGAGGCATTTAATGTTAGAGCAAAAACGGCTGATTTTCGACAAAAGAGATAACACCCCCCCAATTACGTCATGCTTCAGAAATGTGGAAAATGGTCCGTTTTCAAATGTTTTATTTTTGAACGTCAGTTCACATTTGTAGGTGGATCATCAGTGTTAGAGCTAAAATTAGCATGCTTAAAGTGATTTTCATGCTTCTTGGGGCCCAAAACACAAGATTTATGGAATGGTTAAAAGTGCATGAAAATGGCCAATTTACTCACTCTGAGGTCTCAAAAAGGGTTTCTTCACCCCGGGAAGTTAATTAAATACCATTTGGAGGCATTTAATGTTAGAGCAAAAACGGCTGATTTTCGACAAAAGAGACAACACCCCCCCCATTACGTCATGCTTCAGAAATGTGGAAAATGGTCCGTTTTCAAATGTTTTATTTTTGAACGTCAGTTCACATTTGTAGGTGGATCCTCAGTGTTAGAGCTAAAATTAGCATGTTTAAAGTGATTTTCATGCTTCCAGGGGCCCAAAACACAAGATTTATGGAATGGTTAAAAGTGCATGAAAATGGCCAATTTACTCACTCTGAGTTCTCAAAAAGGGTTTCTTCACCCCGGGAAGTTAATTAAATACCATTTGGAGGCATTTAATGTTAGAGCAAAAACGGCTGATTTTCGACAAAAGAGATAACACCCCCCCATTACGTCATGCTTCAGAAATGTGGAAAATGGTCCGTTTTCAAATGTTTTATTTTTGAACGTCAGTTCACATTTGTAGGTGGATCATCAGTGTTAGAGCTAAAATTAGCATGTTTAAAGTGATTTTCATGCTTCCAGGGGCCCAAAACACAAGATTTATGGAATGGTTAAAAGTGCATGAAAATGGCCAATTTACTCACTCTGAGTTCTCAAAAAGGGTTTCTTCACCCCCGGAAGTTAATTAAATACCATTTGGAGGCATTTAATGTTAGAGCAAAAACGGCTGATTTTCGACAAAAGAGATAACACCCCCCCATTACGTCATGCTTCAGAAATGTGGAAAATGGTCCGTTTTCAAATGTTTTATTTTTGAACGTCAGTTCACATTTGTAGGTGGATCATCAGTGTTAGAGCTAAAATTAGAATGTTTAAAGTGATTTTCATTCTTCCAGGGGCTCGGGAAGTTAATTAATTCCATTTGGAGGCATTTAATGTTCGAGCAAAAACGGCTGATTTTCGACAAAAGAGATAACACCCCCCCATTACGTCATGCTTCAGAAATGTGGAAAATGGTCCGTTTTCAAATGTTTTATTTTTGAACGTCAGTTCACATTTGTAGGTGGATCATCAGTGTTAGAGCTAAAATTAGCATGTTTAAAGTGATTTTCATGCTTCCAGGGGCCCAAAACACAAGATTTATGGAATGGTTAAAAGTGCATGAAAATGGCCAATTTACTCACTCTGAGTTCTCAAAAAGGGTTTCTTCACCCCGGGAAGTTAATTAAATACCATTTGGAGGCATTTAATGTTCGAGCAAAAACGGCTGATTTTCGACAAAAGAGATAACACCCCCCCATTACGTCATGCTTCAGAAATGTGGAAAATGGTCCGTTTTCAAATGTTTTATTTTTGAACGTCAGTTCACATTTGTAGGTGGATCATCAGTGTTAGAGCTTAAATTAGCATGTTTAAAGTGATTTTCATGCTTCCAGGGGCTCGGGAAGTTAATTAAATACCATTTGGAGGCATTTAATGTTAGAGCAAAAACGGCTGATTTTCCACAAAAGAGATAACACCCCCCCCCATTACGTCATGCTTCAGAAATGTGGAAAATGGTCCGTTTTCAAATGTTTTATTTTTGAACGTCAGTTCACATTTGTAGGTGGATCATCAGTGTTAGAGCTAAAATTAGCATGTTTAAAGTGATTTTCATGCTTCCAGGGGCTCGGGAAGTTAATTAAATACCATTTGGAGGCATTTAATGTTCGAGTAAAAACGGCTGATTTTCGACAAAAGAGATAACACCCCCCCATTACGTCATGCTTCAGAAATGTGGAAAATGGTCCGTTTTCAAATGTTTTATTTTTGAACGTCAGTTCACATTTGTAGGTGGATCATCAGTGTTAGAGCTAAAATTAGCATGTTTAAAGTGATTTTCATGCTTCCAGGGGCTCGGGAAGTTAATTAAATACCATTTGGAGGCATTTAATGTTAGAGCAAAAACGGCTGATTTTCGACAAAAGAGATAACACCCCCCCATTACGTCATGCTTCAGAAATGTGGAAAATGGTCCGTTTTCAAATGTTTTATTTTTGAACGTCAGTTCACATTTGTAGGTGGATCATCAGTGTTAGAGCTAAAATTAGCATGTTTAAAGTGATTTTCATGCTTCCAGGGGACCAAAACACAAGATTTATGGAATGGTTAAAAGTGCATGAAAATGGCCAATTTACTCACTCTGAGTTCTCAAAAAGGGTTTCTTCACCCCGGGAAGTTAATTAAATACCATTTGGAGGATTTTAATGTTCGAGCAAAAACGGCTGATTTTCGACAAAAGAGATAACACCCCCCATTACGTCATGCTTCAGAAATGTGGAAAATGGTCCGTTTTCAAATGTTTTATTTTTGAACGTCAGTTCACATTTGTAGGTGGATCATCAGTGTTAGAGCTAAAATTAGCATGTTTAAAGTGATTTTCATGCTTCCAGGGGCTCGGGAAGTGAAATAAATACCATTTGGAGGCATTTAATGTTCGAGCAAAAACGTCTGATTTTCGACAAAAGAGATAACACCCCCCCATTACGTCATGCTTCAGAAATGTGGAAAATGGTCCGTTTTCAAATGTTTTATTTTTGAACGTCAGTTCACATTTGTAGGTGGATCATCAGTGTTAGAGCTAAAATTAGCATGTTTAAAGTGATTTTCATTCTTCCAGGGGCCCAAAACACAAGATTTATGGAATGGTTAAAAGTGCATGAAAATGGCCAATTTACTCACTCTGAGTTCTCAAAAAGGGTTTCTTCACCCCGGGAAGTTAATTAAATACCATTTGGAGGCATTTAATGTTAGAGCAAAAACGGCTGATTTTCGACAAAAGAGATAACACCCCCCCATTACGTCATGCTTCAGAAATGTGGAAAATGGTCTGTTTTCAAATGTTTTATTTTTGAACGTCAGTTCACATTTGTAGGTGGATCATCAGTGTTAGAGCTAAAATTAGCATGTTTAAAGTGATTTTCATTCTTCCAGGGGCCCAAAACACAAGATTTATGGAATGGTTAAAAGTGCATGAAAATGGCCAATTTACTCACTCTGAGTTCTCAAAAAAGGGTTTCTTCACCCCGGGAAGTTAATTAAATACCATTTGGAGGCATTTAATGTTCGAGCAAAAACGGCTGATTTTCGACAAAAGAGATAACACCCCCCCATTACGTCATGCTTCAGAAATGTGGAAAATGGTCCGTTTTCAAATGTTTTATTTTTGAACGTCAGTTCACATTTGTAGGTGGATCATCAGTGTTAGAGCTAAAATTAGCATGTTTAAAGTGATTTTCATGCTTCCAGGGGCTCGGGAAGTTAATTAAATACCATTTGGAGGCATTTAATGTTCGAGCAAAAACGGTTGATTTTCGACAAAAGAGATAACACCCCCCCATTACGTCATGCTTCAGAAATGTGGAAAATGGTCCGTTTTCAAATGTTTTATTTTTGAACGTCAGTTCACATTTGTAGGTGGATCATCAGTGTTAGAGCTAAAATTAGCATGTTTAAAGTGATTTTCATGCTTCCAGGGGCCCAAAACACAAGATTTATGGAATGGTTAAAAGTGCATGAAAATGGCCAATTTACTCACTCTGAGTTCTCAAAAAGGGTTTCTTCACCCCGGGAAGTTAATTAAATACCATTTGGAGGCATTTAATGTTAGAGCAAAAACGGCTGATTTTCGACAAAAGAGATAACACCCCCCCATTACGTCATGCTTCAGAAATGTGGAAAATGGTCCGTTTTCAAATGTTTTATTTTTGAACGTCAGTTCACATTTGTAGGTGGATCATCAGTGTTAGAGCTAAAATTAGCATGCTTAAAGTGATTTTCATGCTTCCAGGGGCTCGGGAAGTTAATTAAATGCCATTTGGAGGCATTTAATGTTCGAGCAAAAACGGCTGATTTTCGACAAAAGAGATAACACCCCCCATTACGTCATGCTTCAGAAATGTGGAAAATGGTCCGTTTTCAAATGTTTTATTTTGAACGTCAGTTCACATTTGTAGGTGGATCATCAGTGTTAGAGCTAAAATTAGCATGTTTAAAGTGATTTTCATGCTTCCATGGGCCCAAAACACAAGATTTATGGAATGGTTAAAAGTGCATGAAAATGGCCAATTTACTCACTCTGAGTTCTCAAAAAGAGTTTCTTCACCCCGGGAAGTTAATTAAATACCATTTGGAGGCATTTAATGTTAGAGCAAAAACGGCTGATTTTCGACAAAAGAGATAACACCCCCCCAATTACGTCATGCTTCAGAAATGTGGAAAATGGTCCGTTTTCAAATGTTTTATTTTTGAACGTCAGTTCACATTTGTAGGTGGATCATCAGTGTTAGAGCTAAAATTAGCATGCTTAAAGTGATTTTCATGCTTCTTGGGGCCCAAAACACAAGATTTATGGAATGGTTAAAAGTGCATGAAAATGGCCAATTTACTCACTCTGAGGTCTCAAAAAGGGTTTCTTCACCCCGGGAAGTTAATTAAATACCATTTGGAGGCATTTAATGTTAGAGCAAAAACGGCTGATTTTCGACAAAAGAGACAACACCCCCCCATTACGTCATGCTTCAGAAATGTGGAAAATGGTCCGTTTTCAAATGTTTTATTTTTGAACGTCAGTTCACATTTGTAGGTGGATCCTCAGTGTTAGAGCTAAAATTAGCATGTTTAAAGTGATTTTCATGCTTCCAGGGGCCCAAAACACAAGATTTATGGAATGGTTAAAAGTGCATGAAAATGGCCAATTTACTCACTCTGAGTTCTCAAACAGGGTTTCTTCACCCCGGGAAGTTAATTAAATACCATTTGGAGGCATTTAATGTTAGAGCAAAAACGGCTGATTTTCGACAAAAGAGATAACACCCCCCCATTACGTCATGCTTCAGAAATGTGGAAAATGGTCCGTTTTCAAATGTTTTATTTTTGAACGTCAGTTCACATTTGTAGGTGGATCATCAGTGTTAGAGCTAAAATTAGCATGTTTAAAGTGATTTTCATGCTTCTTGGGGCCCAAAACACAAGATTTATGGAAGGGTTAAAAGTGCATGAAAATGGCCAATTTACTCACTCTGAGTTCTCAAAAAGGGTTTCTTCACCCCGGGAAGTTAATTAAATACCATTTGGAGGCATTTAATGTTAGAGCAAAAACGGCTGATTTTCGACAAAAGAGATAACACCCCCCCATTACGTCATGCTTCAGAAATGTGGAAAATGGTCCGTTTTCAAATGTTTTATTTTTGAACGTCAGTTCACATTTGTAGGTGGATCATCAGTGTTAGAGCTAAAATTAGCATGTTTAAAGTGATTTTCATGCTTCCAGGGGCTCGGGAAGTTAATTAATTCCATTTGGAGGCATTTAATGTTCGAGCAAAAACGGCTGATTTTCGACAAAAGAGATAACACCCCCCCATTACGTCATGCTTCAGAAATGTGGAAAATGGTCCGTTTTCAAATGTTTTATTTTTGAACGTCAGTTCACATTTGTAGGTGGATCATCAGTGTTAGAGCTTAAATTAGCATGTTTAAAGTGATTTTCATGCTTCCAGGGGCTCGGGAAGTTAATTAAATACCATTTGGAGGCATTTAATGTTAGAGCAAAAACGGCTGATTTTCCACAAAAGAGATAACACCCCCCCATTACGTCATGCTTCAGAAATGTGGAAATGGTCCGTTTTCAAATGTTTTATTTTTGAACGTCAGTTCACATTTGTAGGTGGATCATCAGTGTTAGAGCTAAAATTAGCATGTTTAAAGTGATTTTCATGCTTCCAGGGGCTCGGGAAGTTAATTAAATACCATTTGGAGGCATTTAATGTTCAAGCAAAAACGGCTGATTTTCGACAAAAGAGATAACACCCCCCCATTACGTCATGCTTCAGAAATGTGGAAAATGGTCCGTTTTCAAATGTTTTATTTTTGAACGTCAGTTCACATTTGTAGGTGGATCATCGTTGTTAGAGCTAAAATTAGCATGTTTAAAGTGATTTTCATGCTTCCAGGGGCTCGGGAAGTTAATTAAATACCATTTGGAGGCATTTAATGTTAGAGCAAAAACGGCTGATTTTCGACAAAAGAGATAACACCCCCCCATTACGTCATGCTTCAGAAATGTGGAAAATGGTCCGTTTTCAAATGTTTTATTTTTGAACGTCAGTTCACATTTGTAGGTGGATCATCAGTGTTAGAGCTAAAATTAGCATGTTTAAAGTGATTTTCATGCTTCCAGGGGACCAAAACACAAGATTTATGGAATGGTTAAAAGTGCATGAAAATGGCCAATTTACTCACTCTGAGTTCTCAAAAAGGGTTTCTTCACCCCGGGAAGTTAATTAAATACCATTTGGAGGATTTTAATGTTCGAGCAAAAACGGCTGATTTTCGACAAAAGAGATAACACCCCCCCCATTACGTCATGCTTCAGAAATGTGGAAAATGGTCCGTTTTCAAATGTTTTATTTTTGAACGTCAGTTCACATTTGTAGGTGGATCATCAGTGTTAGAGCTAAAATTAGCATGTTTAAAGTGATTTTCATGCTTCCAGGGGCTCGGGAAGTGAAATAAATACCATTTGGAGGCATTTAATGTTCGAGCAAAAACGGCTGATTTTCGACAAAAGAGATAACACCCCCCCATTACGTCATGCTTCAGAAATGTGGAAAATGGTCCGTTTTCAAATGTTTTATTTTTGAACGTCAGTTCACATTTGTAGGTGGATCATCAGTGTTAGAGCTAAAATTAGCATGTTTAAAGGGATTTTCATGCTTCCAGGGGCCCAAAACACAAGATTTATGGAACGGTTAAAAGTGCATGAAAATGGCCAATTTACTCACTCTGAGTTCTCAAAAAGGGTTTCTTCACCCCGGGAAGTTAATTAAATACCATTTGGAGGCATTTAATGTTAGAGCAAAAACGGCTGATTTTCGACAAAAGAGATAACACCACCCCATTACGTCATGCTTCAGAAATGTGGAAAATGGTCCGTTTTCAAATGTTTTATTTTTGAACGTCAGTTCACATTTGTAGGTGGATCATCAGTGTTAGAGCTAAAATTAGCATGTTTAAAGTGATTTTCATGCTTCCAGGGGCTCGGGAAGTTAATTAAATACCATTTGGAGGCATTTAATGTTCAAGCAAAAACGGCTGATTTTCGACAAAAGAGATAACACCCCCCCATTACGTCATGCTTCAGAAATGTGGAAAATGGTCCGTTTTCAAATGTTTTATTTTTGAACGTCAGTTCACATTTGTAGGTGGATCATCAGTGTTAGAGCTAAAATTAGCATGTTTAAAGTGATTTTCATGCTTCCAGGGGCTCGGGAAGTTAATTAAATACCATTTGGAGGCATTTAATGTTAGAGCAAAAACGGCTGATTTTCGACAAAAGAGATAACACCCCCCCATTACGTCATGCTTCAGAAATGTGGAAAATGGTCCGTTTTCAAATGTTTTATTTTTGAACGTCAGTTCACATTTGTAGGTGGATCATCAGTGTTAGAGCTAAAATTAGCATGTTTAAAGTGATTTTCATGCTTCCAGGGGACCAAAACACAAGATTTATGGAATGGTTAAAAGTACATGAAAATGGCCAATTTACTCACTCTGAGTTCTCAAAAAGGGTTTCTTCACCCCGGGAAGTTAATTAAATACCATTTGGAGGATTTTAATGTTCGAGCAAAAACGGCTGATTTTCGACAAAAGAGATAACACCCCCCCCATTACGTCATGCTTCAGAAATGTGGAAAATGGTCCGTTTTCAAATGTTTTATTTTTGAACGTCAGTTCACATTTGTAGGTGGATCATCAGTGTTAGAGCTAAAATTAGCATGTTTAAAGTGATTTTCATGCTTCCAGGGGCTCGGGAAGTGAAATAAATACCATTTGGAGGCATTTAATGTTCGAGCAAAAACGGCTGATTTTCGACAAAAGAGATAACACCCCCCCATTACGTCATGCTTCAGAAATGTGGAAAATGGTCCGTTTTCAAATGTTTTATTTTTGAACGTCAGTTCACATTTGTAGGTGGATCATCAGTGTTAGAGCTAAAATTAGCATGTTTAAAGGGATTTTCATACTTCCAGGGGCCCAAAACACAAGATTTATGGAATGGTTAAAAGAGCATGAAAATGGCCAATTTACTCACTCTGAGTTCTCAAAAAGGGTTTCTTCACCCCGGGAAGTTAATTAAATACCATTTGGAGGCATTTAATGTTCGAGCAAAAACGGCTGATTTTCGACAAAAGAGATAACACCCCCCCATTACGTCATGCTTCAGAAATGTGGAAAATGGTCCGTTTTCAAATGTTTTATTTTTGAACGTCAGTTCACATTTGTAGGTGGATCATAAGTGTTAGAGCTAAAATTAGCATGTTTAAAGTGATTTTCATGCTTCCAGGGGCTCGGGAAGTTAATTAAATACCATTTGGAGGCATTTAATGTTCGAGCAAAAACGGCTGATTTTCGACAAAAGAGATAACACCCTCCCATTACGTCATGCTTCAGAAATGTGGAAAATGGTCCGTTTTCAAATGTTTTATTTTTGAACGTCAGTTCACATTTGTAGGTGGATCATCAGTGTTAGAGCTAAAATTAGCATGTTTAAAGTGATTTTCATGCTTTTAGGGGCTCAGGAAGTTAATTAATTCCATTTGGAGGCATTTAATGTTCGAGCAAAAACGGCTGATTTTCGACAAAAGAGATAACACCCCCCCATTACGTCATGCTTCAGAAATGTGGAAAATGGTCCGTTTTCAAATGTTTTATTTTTGAACGTCAGTTCACATTTGTAGGTGGATCATCAGTGTTAGAGCTTAAATTAGCATGTTTAAAGTGATTTTCATGCTTCCAGGGGCTCGGGAAGTTAATTAAATACCATTTGGAGGCATTTAATGTTAGAGCAAAAACGGCTGATTTTCCACAAAAGAGATAACACCCCCCCATTACGTCATGCTTCAAAAATGTGGAAATGGTCCGTTTTCAAATGTTTTATTTTCGAACGTCAGTTCACATTTGTAGGTGGATCATCAGTGTTAGAGCTAAAATTAGCATGTTTAAAGTGATTTTCATGCTTCCAGGGGCTCGGGAAGTTAATTAAATACCATTTGGAGGCATTTAATGTTCAAGCAAAAACGGCTGATTTTCGACAAAAGAGATAACACCCCCCCATTACGTCATGCTTCAGAAATGTGGAAAATGGTCCATTTTCAAATGTTTTATTTTTGAACGTCAGTTCACATTTGTAGGTGGATCATCAGTGTTAGAGCTAAAATTAGCATGTTTAAAGTGATTTTCATGCTTCCAGGGGCTCGGGAAGTTAATTAAATACCATTTGGAGGCATTTAATGTTAGAGCAAAAACGGCTGATTTTCGACAAAAGAGATAACACCCCCCCATTACGTCATGCTTCAGAAATGTGGAAAATGGTCCGTTTTCAAATGTTTTATTTTTGAACGTCAGTTCACATTTGTAGGTGGATCATCAGTGTTAGAGCTAAAATTAGCATGTTTAAAGTGATTTTCATGCTTCCAGGGGACCAAAACACAAGATTTATGGAATGGTTAAAAGTGCATGAAAATGGCCAATTTACTCACTCTGAGTTCTCAAAAAGGGTTTCTTCACCCCGGGAAGTTAATTAAATACCATTTGGAGGATTTTAATGTTCGAGCAAAAACGGCTGATTTTCGACAAAAGAGATAACACCCCCCCCATTACGTCATGCTTCAGAAATGTGGAAAATGGTCCGTTTTCAAATGTTTTATTTTTGAACGTCAGTTCACATTTGTAGGTGGATCATCAGTGTTAGAGCTAAAATTAGCATGTTAAAAATGATTTTCATGCTTCCAGGGGCTCGGGAAGTGAAATAAATACCATTTGGAGGCATTTAATGTTCGAGCAAAAACGGCTGATTTTCGACAAAAGAGATAACACCCCCCCATTACGTCATGCTTCAGAA
>NW_028249936.1:0-73000 GCF_964263255.1 Lissotriton vulgaris
TGAAAAGCATTTCCAACCCCACTTACAAGTAAAACTAGCTAAAATGTGCCTGGCTTCTCTTCACTGAAAAGCTCATTCTGAGTACATTTTTAGCATACGTTTGCTCCTGCCGGGTCAGCTGAGCAGCGAATTTCTATTTAACCACCTGCTTTCATGAGAGCCCTCAGGGCTGCATGTTTTGAGCCCAGTACTGAGCCTGAAAAGCATTTCCAACCCCACTTACAAGTAAAACTAGCTAAAATGTGCCTGGCTTCTCTTCACTGAAAAGCTCATTCTGAGTACATTTTTAGCATACGTTTGCTCCTGCCGGGTCAGCTGAGCAGCGAATTTCTATTTAACCACCTGCTTTCATGAGAGACCTCAGGGATGCATGTTTTTAGCCCAGCACTGAGCCTGAAAAGCGTTTCCAACCCCACTTACAAGTAAAACTAGCTAAAATGTGCCTGGCTTCTCTTCACTGAAAAGCTCATTCTGAGTACATTTTTAGCATACGTTTGCTCCTGCCGGGTCAGCTGAGCAGCGAATTTCTATTTAACCACCTGCTATCATGAGAGACCTCAGGGCTGCATGTTTTGAGCCCAGTACTGAGCCTGAATAGCGTTTCCAACCCCACTTACAAGTAAAACTAGCTAAAATGTGCCTGGCTGCTATTCACTAAAAAGCTCATTCTGTGTACATTTTTGGCATACGTTTGCTCCTACCGGGTCAGCTAAGCAGCGAATTTCTATTTAACCACTTGCTTTCATGAGAGACCTCAGGGCTGCATGTTTTGAGCCCAGTACTGAGCCTGAAAAGCATTTCCAACCCCACTTACAACTAAAACTAGCTAAAATGTGCCTGGCTTCTCTTCACTGAAAAGCTCATTCTGAGTACATTTTTAGCATACGTTTGCTCCTGCCGGGTCAGCTGAGCAGCGAATTTCTATTTAACCACCTGCTATCATGAGAGACCTCAGGGCTGCATGTTTTGAGCCCAGTACTGATCCTGAAAGCGTTTCCAACCCCACTTACAAGTAAAACTAGCTAAAATGTGCCTGGCTGCTATTCACTGAAAAGCTCATTCTGTGTACATTTTTGGCATACGTTTGCTCCTACCGGGTCAGCTGAGCAGCAAATTTCTATTTAACCACCTGCTTTCATGAGAGACCTCAGGGCTGCATGTTTTGAGCCCTGTACTGAGCCTGAAAAGCATTTCCAACCCCACTTACAAGTAAAACTAGCTAAAATGTGCCTGGCTTCTCTTCACTGAAAAGCTCATTCTGAGTACATTTTTAGCATACGTTTGCTCCTGCCGGGTCAGCTGAGCAGCGAAGTTCTATTTAACCACCTGCTATCATGAGAGACCTCAGGGCTGCATATTTTGAGCCCAGTACTGAGCCTGAAAAGCATTTCCAACCCCACTCACAAGTAAAACTAGCTAAAATGTGCCTGGCTTCTCTTCACTGAAAAGCTCATTCTGAGTACATTTTTGGCATACGTTTGTTCCTGCCGGGTCAGCTGAGCAGCGAATTTCTATTTAACCACCTGCTATCATGAGAGACCTCAGGGCTGCATGTTTTGAGCCCAGTACTGATCCTGAAAAGCGTTTCCAACCCCACTTACAAGTAAAACTAGCTAAAATGTGCCTGGCTGCTATTCACTGAAAAGCTCATTCTGTGTACATTTTTGGCATACGTTTGCTCCTACCGGGTCAGCTGAGCAGCGAATTTCTATTTAACCACCTGCTTTCATGAGAGACCTCAGGGCTGCATGTTTTGAGCCCAGTACTGAGCCTGAAAAGCATTTCCAACCCCACTTACAAGTAAAACTAGCTAAAATGTGCCTGGTTTCTCTTCACTGAAAAGCTCATTCTGAGTACATTTTTAGCATACGTTTGCTCCTGCCGGGTCAGCTGAGCAGCGAATTTCTATTTAACCACCTGCTTTCATGAGAGACCTCAGGGATGCATGTTTTGAGCCCAGCACTGAGCCTGAAAAGCGTTTCCAACCCCACTCACAAGTAAAACTAGCTAAAATGTGCCTGGCTTCTCTTCACTGAAAAGCTCATTCTGAGTACATTTTTAGCATACGTTTGTTCCTGCCGGGTCAGCTGAGCAGCGAATTTCTATTTAACCACCTGCTATCATGAGAGACCTCAGGGCTGCATGTTTTGAGCCCAGTATTGACCCTGAAAAGCGTTTCCAACCCCACTTACAAGTAAAACTAGCTAAAATGTGCCTGGCTGCTATTCACTGAAAAGCTCATTCTGTGTACATTTTTGGCATACGTTTGCTCCTACCGGGTCAGCTGAGCAGCGAATTTCTATTTAACCACCTGCTTTCATGAGAGACCTCAGGGCTGCATGTTTTGAGCCCAGTACTGAGCCTGAAAAGCATTTCCAACCCCACTTACAAGTAAAACTAGCTAAAATGTGCCTGGCTGCTATTCACTGAAAAGCTCATTCTGTGTACATTTTTGGCATACGTTTGCTCCTACCGGGTCAGCTGAGCAGCGAATTTCTATTTAACCACCTGCTTTCATGAGAGACCTCAGAGCTGCATGTTTTGAGCCCAGTACTGAGCCTGAAAAGCATTTCCAACCCCACTTACAAGTAAAACTAGCTAAAATGTGCCTGGCTTCTCTTCACTGAAAAGCTCATTCTGAGTACATTTTTAGCATACGTTTGCTCCTGCCGGGTCAGCTGAGCAGCGAATTTCTATTTAACCACCTGCTTTCATGAGAGACCTCAGGGCTGCATGTTTTGAGCCCAGTACTGAGCCTGAAAAGCATTTCCAACCCCACTTACAAGTAAAACTAGCTAAAATGTGCCTGGCTTCTCTTCACTGAAAAGCTCATTCTGAGTACATTTTTAGCATACGTTTGCTCCTGCCGGGTCAGCTGAGCAGCGAATTTCTATTTAACCACCTGCTTTCATGAGAGACCTCAGGGATGCATTATTTTAGCCCAGCACTGAGCCTGAAAAGCGTTTCCAACCCCACTTACAAGTAAAACTAGCTAAAATGTGCCTGGCTTCTCTTCACTGAAAAGCTCATTCTGAGTACATTTTTAGCATACGTTTGCTCCTGCCGGGTCAGCTGAGCAGCGAATTTCTATTTAACCACCTGCTATCATGAGAGACCTCAGGGCTGCATGTTTTGAGCCCAGTACTGATCCTGAAAGCGTTTCCAACCCCACTTACAAGTAAAACTAGCTAAAATGTGCCTGGCTGCTATTCACTGAAAAGCTCATTCTGTGTACATTTTTGGCATACGTTTGCTCCTACCGGGTCAGCTGAGCAGCGAATTTCTATTTAACCACTTGCTTTCATGAGAGACCTCAGGGCTGCATGTTTTGAGCCCAGTACTGAGCCTGAAAAGCATTTCCAACCCCACTTACAAGTAAAACTAGCTAAAATGTGCCTGGTTTCTCTTCACTGAAAAGCTCATTCTGAGTACATTTTTAGCATACGTTTGCTCCTGCCGGGTCAGCTGAGCAGCGAATTTCTATTTAACCACCTGCTTTCATGAGAGACCTCATGGATGCATGTTTTGAGCCCAGCACTGAGCCTGAAAAGCGTTTCCAACCCCACTCACAAGTAAAACTAGCTAAAATGTGCCTGGCTTCTCTTCACTGAAAAGCTCATTCTTGAGTACATTTTTAGCATACGTTTGTTCCTGCCGGGTCAGCTGAGCAGCGAATTTCTATTTAACCACCTGCTATCATGAGAGACCTCAGGGCTGCATGTTTTGAGCCCAGTATTGATCCTGAAAAGCGTTTCCAACCCCACTTACAAGTAAAACTAGCTAAAATGTGCCTGGCTGCTATTCACTGAAATGCTCATTCTGTGTACATTTTTGGCATACGTTTGCTCCTACCGGGTCAGCTGAGCAGCGAGTTTCTATTTAACCACCTGCTTTCATGAGAGACCTCAGGGCTGCATGTTTTGAGCCCAGTACTGAGCCTGAAAAGCATTTCCAACCCCACTTACAAGTAAAACTAGCTAAAATGTGCCTGGCTGCTATTCACTGAAAAGCTCATTCTGTGCACATTTTTGGCATACGTTTGCTCCTGCCGGGTCAGCTGAGCAGCGAATTTCTATTTAACCACCTGCTTTCATGAGAGACCTCAGGGATGCATGTTTTTAGCCCAGCACTGAGCCTGAAAAGCGTTTCCAACCCCACTTACAAGTAAAACTAGCTAAAATGTGCCTGGCTTCTCTTCACTGAAAAGCTCATTCTGAGTACATTTTTAGCATACGTTTGCTCCTGCCGGGTCAGCTGAGCAGCGAATTTCTATTTAACCACCTGCTATCATGAGAGACCTCAGGGCTGCATGTTTTGAGCCCAGTACTGAGCCTGAATAGCGTTTCCAACCCCACTTACAAGTAAAACTAGCTAAAATGTGCCTGGCTGCTATTCACTAAAAAGCTCATTCTGTGTACATTTTTGGCATACGTTTGCTCCTACCGGGTCAGCTGAGCAGCGAATTTCTATTTAACCACTTGCTTTCATGAGAGACCTCAGGGCTGCATGTTTTGAGCCCAGTACTGAGCCTGAAAAGCATTTCCAACCCCACTTACAAGTAAAACTAGCTAAAATGTGCCTGGCTTCTCTTCACTGAAAAGCTCATTCTGAGTACATTTTTAGCATACGTTTGCTCCTGCCGGGTCAGCTGAGCAGCGAATTTCTATTTAACCACCTGCTATCATGAGAGACCTCAGGGCTGCATGTTTTGAGCCCAGTACTGATCCTGAAAGCGTTTCCAACCCCACTTACAAGTAAAACTAGCTAAAATGTGCCTGGCTGCTATTCACTGAAAAGCTCATTCTGTGTACATTTTTGGCATACGTTTGCTCCTACCGGGTCAGCTGAGCAGCAAATTTCTATTTAACCACCTGCTTTCATGAGAGACCTCAGGGCTGCATGTTTTGAGCCCTGTACTGAGCCTGAAAAGCATTTCCAACCCCACTTACAAGTAAAACTAGCTAAAATGTGCCTGGCTTCTCTTCACTGAAAAGCTCATTCTGAGTACATTTTTAGCATACGTTTGCTCCTGCCGGGTCAGCTGAGCAGCGAAGTTCTATTTAACCACCTGCTATCATGAGAGACCTCAGGGCTGCATATTTTGAGCCCAGTACTGAGCCTGAAAAGCATTTCCAACCCCACTCACAAGTAAAACTAGCTAAAATGTGCCTGGCTTCTCTTCACTGAAAAGCTCATTCTGAGTACATTTTTGGCATACGTTTGTTCCTGCCGGGTCAGCTGAGCAGCGAATTTCTATTTAACCACCTGCTATCATGAGAGACCTCAGGGCTGCATGTTTTGAGCCCATTACTGATCCTGAAAAGCGTTTCCAACCCCACTTACAAGTAAAACTAGCTAAAATGTGCCTGGCTGCTATTCACTGAAAAGCTCATTCTGTGTACATTTTTGGCATACGTTTGCTCCTACCGGGTCAGCTGAGCAGCGAATTTCTATTTAACCACCTGCTTTCATGAGAGACCTCAGGGCTGCATGTTTTGAGCCCAGTACTGAGCCTGAAAAGCATTTCCAACCCCACTTACAAGTAAAACTAGCTAAAATGTGCCTGGTTTCTCTTCACTGAAAAGCTCATTCTGAGTACATTTTTAGCATACGTTTGCTCCTGCCGGGTCAGCTGAGCAGCGAAGTTCTATTTAACCACCTGCTATCATGAGAGACCTGAGGGCTGCATATTTTGAGCCCAGTACTGAGCCTGAAAAGCATTTCCAACCCCACTCACAAGTAAAACTAGCTAAAATGTGCCTGGCTTCTCTTCACTGAAAAGCTCATTCTGAGTACATTTTTGGCATACGTTTGTTCCTGCCGGGTCAGCTGAGCAGCGAATTTCTATTTAACCACCTGCTATCATGAGAGACCTCAGGGCTGCATGTTTTGAGCCCATTACTGATCCTGAAAAGCGTTTCCAACCCCACTTACAAGTAAAACTAGCTAAAATGTGCCTGGCTGCTATTCACTGAAAAGCTCATTCTGTGTACATTTTTGGCATACGTTTGCTCCTACCGGGTCAGCTGAGCAGCGAATTTCTATTTAACCACCTGCTTTCATGAGAGACCTCAGGGCTGCATGTTTTGAGCCCAGTACTGAGCCTGAAAAGCATTTCCAACCCCACTTACAAGTAAAACTAGCTAAAATGTGCCTGGTTTCTCTTCACTGAAAAGCTCATTCTGAGTACATTTTTAGCATACGTTTGCTCCTGCCGGGTCAGCTGAGCAGCGAAGTTCTATTTAACCACCTGCTATCATGAGAGACCTCAGGGCTGCATATTTTGAGCCCAGTACTGAGCCTGAAAAGCATTTCCAACCCCACTCACAAGTAAAACTAGCTAAAATGTGCCTGGCTTCTCTTCACTGAAAAGCTCATTCTGAGTACATTTTTGGCATACGTTTGTTCCTGCCGGGTCAGCTGAGCAGCGAATTTCTATTTAACCACCTGCTATCATGAGAGACCTCAGGGCTGCATGTTTTGAGCCCATTACTGATCCTGAAAAGCGTTTCCAACCCCACTTACAAGTAAAACTAGCTAAAATGTGCCTGGCTGCTATTCACTGAAAAGCTCATTCTGTGTACATTTTTGGCATACGTTTGCTCCTACCGGGTCAGCTGAGCAGCGAATTTCTATTTAACCACCTGCTTTCATGAGAGACCTCAGGGCTGCATGTTTTGAGCCCAGTACTGAGCCTGAAAAGCATTTCCAACCCCACTTACAAGTAAAACTAGCTAAAATGTGCCTGGTTTCTCTTCACTGAAAAGCTCATTCTGAGTACATTTTTAGCATACGTTTGCTCCTGCCGGGTCAGCTGAGCAGCGAATTTCTATTTAACCACCTGCTTTCATGAGAGACCTCAGGGATGCATGTTTTGAGCCCAGCACTGAGCCTGAAAAGCGTTTCCAACCCCACTCACAAGTAAAACTAGCTAAAATGTGCCTGGCTTCTCTTCACTGAAAAGCTCATTCTGAGTACATTTTTAGCATACGTTTGTTCCTGCCGGGTCAGCTGAGCAGTGAATTTCTATTTAACCACCTGCTATCATGAGAGACCTCAGGGCTGCATGTTTTGAGCCCAGTATTGATCCTGAAAAGCGTTTCCAACCCCACTTACAAGTAAAACTAGCTAAAATGTGCCTGGCTGCTATTCACTGAAAAGCTCATTCTGTGTACATTTTTGGCATACGTTTGCTCCTACCGGGTCAGCTGAGCAGCGAATTTCTATTTATCCACCTGCTTTCATGAGAGACCTCAGGGCTGCATGTTTTGAGCCCAGTACTGAGCCTGAAAAGCATTTCCAACCCCACTTACAAGTAAAACTAGCTAAAATGTGCCTGGCTGCTATTCACTGAAAAGCTCATTCTGTGTACATTTTTGGCATACGTTTGCTCCTACCGGGTCAGCTGAGCAGCGAATTTCTATTTAACCACCTGCTTTCATGAGAGACCTCAGAGCTGCATGTTTTGAGCCCAGTACTGAGCCTGAAAAGCATTTCCAACCCCACTTACAAGTAAAACTAGCTAAAATGTGCCTGGCTTCTCTTCACTGAAAAGCTCATTCTGAGTACATTTTTAGCATACGTTTGCTCCTGCCGGGTCAGCTGAGCAGCAAATTTCTATTTAACCACCTGCTTTCATGAGAGACCTCAGGGCTGCATGTTTTTAGCCCAGTACTGAGCCTGAAAAGCATTTCCAACCCCACTTACAAGTAAAACTAGCTAAAATGTGCCTGGCTTCTCTTCACTGAAAAGCTCATTCTGAGTACATTTTTAGCATACGTTTGCTCCTGCCGGGTCAGCTGAGCAGCGAATTTCTATTTAACCACCTGCTTTCATGAGAGACCTCAGGGATGCATTATTTTAGCCCAGCACTGAGCCTGAAAAGCGTTTCCAACCCCACTTACAAGTAAAACTAGCTAAAATGTGCCTGGCTTCTCTTCACTGAAAAGCTCATTCTGAGTACATTTTTAGCATACGTTTGCTCCTGCCGGGTCAGCTGAGCAGCAAATTTCTATTTAACCACCTGCTATCATGAGAGACCTCAGGGCTGCATGTTTTGAGCCCAGTACTGAGCCTGAATAGCGTTTCCAACCCCACTTACAAGTAAAACTAGCTAAAATGTGCCTGGCTGCTATTCACTAAAAAGCTCATTCTGTGTACATTTTTGGCATACGTTTGCTCCTACCGGGTCAGCTGAGCAGCGAATTTCTATTTAACCACTTGCTTTCATGAGAGACCTCAGGGCTGCATGTTTTGAGCCCAGTACTGAGCCTGAAAAGCATTTCCAACCCCACTTACAAGTAAAACTAGCTAAAATGTGCCTGGCTTCTCTTCACTGAAAAGCTCATTCTGAGTACATTTTTAGCATACGTTTGCTCCTGCCGGGTCAGCTGAGCAGCGAATTTCTATTTAACCACCTGCTATCATGAGAGACCTCAGGGCTGCATGTTTTGAGCCCAGTACTGATCCTGAAAGCGTTTCCAACCCCACTTACAAGTAAAACTAGCTAAAATGTGCCTGGCTGCTATTCACTGAAAAGCTCATTCTGTGTACATTTTTGGCATACGTTTGCTCCTACCGGGTCAGCTGAGCAGCAAATTTCTATTTAACCACCTGCTTTCATGAGAGACCTCAGGGCTGCATGTTTTGAGCCCTGTACTGAGCCTGAAAAGCATTTCCAACCCCACTTACAAGTAAAACTAGCTAAAATGTGCCTGGCTTCTCTTCACTGAAAAGCTCATTCTGAGTACATTTTTAGCATACGTTTGCTCCTGCCGGGTCAGCTGAGCAGCGAAGTTCTATTTAACCACCTGCTATCATGAGAGACCTCAGGGCTGCATATTTTGAGCCCAGTACTGAGCCTGAAAAGCATTTCCAACCCCACTTACAAGTAAAACTAGCTAAAATGTGCCTGGCTTCTCTTCACTGAAAAGCTCATTCTGAGTACATTTTTAGCATACGTTTGCTCCTGCCGGGTCAGCTGAGCAGCGAATTTCTATTTAACCACCTGCTTTCACGAGAGACCTCAGGGCTGCATGTTTTGAGCCCAGTACTGAGCCTGAAAAGCATTTCCAACCCCACTTACAAGTAAAACTAGCTAAAATGTGCCTGGCTTCTCTTCACTGAAAAGCTCATTCTGAGTACATTTTTAGCATACGTTTGCTCCTGCCGGGTCAGCTGAGCAGCAAAATTCTATTTAACCACCTGCTTTCATGAGAGACCTCAGGGATGCATGTTTTGAGCCCAGCACTGAGCCTGAAAAGCGTTTCCAACCCCACTTACAAGTAAAACTAGCTAAAATGTGCCTGGCTTCTCTTCACTGAAAAGCTCATTCTGAGTACATTTTTAGCATACGTTTGCTCCTGCCGGGTCAGCTGAGCAGCGAATTTCAATTTAACCACCTGCTATCATGAGAGACCTCAGGGCTGCATGTTTTGAGCCCATTACTGATCCTGAAAAGCGTTTCCAACCCCACTTACAAGTAAAACTAGCTAAAATGTGCCTGGCTGCTATTCACTGAAAAGCTCATTCTGTGTACATTTTTGGCATACGTTTGCTCCTACCGGGTCAGCTGAGCAGCGAATTTCTATTTAACCACCTGCTTTCATGAGAGACCTCAGGGCTGCATGTTTTGAGCCCAGTACTGAGCCTGAAAAGCATTTCCAACCCCACTTACAAGTAAAACTAGCTAAAATGTGCCTGGTTTCTCTTCACTGAAAAGCTCATTCTGAGTACATTTTTAGCATACGTTTGCTCCTGCCGGGTCAGCTGAGCAGCGAATTTCTATTTAACCACCTGCTTTCATGAGAGACCTCAGGGATGCATGTTTTGAGCCCAGCACTGAGCCTGAAAAGCGTTTCCAACCCCACTCACAAGTAAAACTAGCTAAAATGTGCCTGGCTTCTCTTCACTGAAAAGCTCATTCTGAGTACATTTTTAGCATACGTTTGTTCCTGCCGGGTCAGCTGAGCAGCGAATTTCTATTTAACCACCTGCTATCATGAGAGACCTCAGGGCTGCATGTTTTGAGCCCAGTATTGATCCTGAAAAGCGTTTCCAACCCCACTTACAAGTAAAACTAGCTAAAATGTGCCTGGCTGCTATTCACTGAAAAGCTCATTCTGTGTACATTTTTGGCATACGTTTGCTCCTACCGGGTCAGCTGAGCAGCGAATTTCTATTTATCCACCTGCTTTCATGAGAGACCTCAGGGCTGCATGTTTTGAGCCCAGTACTGAGCCTGAAAAGCATTTCCAACCCCACTTACAAGTAAAACTAGCTAAAATGTGCCTGGCTGCTATTCACTGAAAAGCTCATTCTGTGTACATTTTTGGCATACGTTTGCTCCTACCGGGTCAGCTGAGCAGCGAATTTCTATTTAACCACCTGCTTTCATGAGAGACCTCAGAGCTGCATGTTTTGAGCCCAGTACTGAGCCTGAAAAGCATTTCCAACCCCACTTACAAGTAAAACTAGCTAAAATGTGCCTGGCTTCTCTTCACTGAAAAGCTCATTCTGAGTACATTTTTAGCATACGTTTGCTCCTGCCGGGTCAGCTGAGCAGCAAATTTCTATTTAACCACCTGCTTTCATGAGAGACCTCAGGGCTGCATGTTTTTAGCCCAGTACTGAGCCTGAAAAGCATTTCCAACCCCACTTACAAGTAAAACTAGCTAAAATGTGCCTGGCTTCTCTTCACTGAAAAGCTCATTCTGAGTACATTTTTAGCATACGTTTGCTCCTGCCGGGTCAGCTGAGCAGCGAATTTCTATTTAACCACCTGCTTTCATGAGAGACCTCAGGGGTGCATTATTTTAGCCCAGCACTGAGCCTGAAAAGCGTTTCCAACCCCACTTACAAGTAAAACTAGCTAAAATGTGCCTGGCTTCTCTTCACTGAAAAGCTCATTCTGAGTACATTTTTAGCATACGTTTGCTCCTGCCGGGTCAGCTGAGCAGCGAATTTCTATTTAACCACCTGCTATCATGAGAGACCTCAGGGCTGCATGTTTTGAGCCCAGTACTGAGCCTGAATAGCGTTTCCAACCCCACTTACAAGTAAAACTAGCTAAAATGTGCCTGGCTGCTATTCACTAAAAAGCTCATTCTGTGTACATTTTTGGCATACGTTTGCTCCTACCGGGTCAGCTGAGCAGCGAATTTCTATTTAACCACTTGCTTTCATGAGAGACCTCAGGGCTGCATGTTTTGAGCCCAGTACTGAGCCTGAAAAGCATTTCCAACCCCACTTACAAGTAAAACTAGCTAAAATGTGCCTGGCTTCTCTTCAATGAAAAGCTCATTCTGAGTACATTTTTAGCATACGTTTGCTCCTGCCGGGTCAGCTGAGCAGCGAATTTCTATTTAACCACCTGCTATCATGAGAGACCTCAGGGCTGCATGTTTTGAGCCCAGTACTGATCCTGAAAGCGTTTCCAACCCCACTTACAAGTAAAACTAGCTAAAATGTGCCTGGCTGCTATTCACTGAAAAGCTCATTCTGTGTACATTTTTGGCATACGTTTGCTCCTACCGGGTCAGCTGAGCAGCAAATTTCTATTTAACCACCTGCTTTCATGAGAGACCTCAGGGCTGCATGTTTTGAGCCCTGTACTGAGCCTGAAAAGCATTTCCAACCCCACTTACAAGTAAAACTAGCTAAAATGTGCCTGGCTTCTCTTCACTGAAAAGCTCATTCTGAGTACATTTTTAGCATACGTTTGCTCCTGCCGGGTCAGCTGAGCAGCGAAGTTCTATTTAACCACCTGCTATCATGAGAGACCTCAGGGCTGCATATTTTGAGCCCAGTACTGAGCCTGAAAAGCATTTCCAACCCCACTTACAAGTAAAACTAGCTAAAATGTGCCTGGCTTCTCTTCACTGAAAAGCTACTTCTGAGTACATTTTTAGCATACGTTTGCTCCTGCCGGGTCAGCTGAGCAGCGAATTTCTATTTAACCACCTGCTTTCACGAGAGACCTCAGGGCTGCATGTTTTGAGCCCAGTACTGAGCCTGAAAAGCATTTCCAACCCCACTTACAAGTAAAACTAGCTAAAATGTGCCTGGCTTCTCTTCACTGAAAAGCTCATTCTGAGTACATTTTTAGCATACGTTTGCTCCTGCCGGGTCAGCTGAGCAGCAAAATTCTATTTAACCACCTGCTTTCATGAGAGACCTCAGGGATGCATGTTTTGAGCCCAGCACTGAGCCTGAAAAGCGTTTCCAACCCCACTTACAAGTAAAACTAGCTAAAATGTGCCTGGCTTCTCTTCACTGAAAAGCTCATTCTGAGTACATTTTTAGCATACGTTTGCTCCTGCCGGGTCAGCTGAGCAGCGAATTTCTATTTAACCACCTGCTATCATGAGAGACCTCAGGGCTGCATGTTTTGAGCCCAGTACTGATCCTGAAAAGCGTTTCCAACCCCACTTACAAGTAAAACTAGCTAAAATGTGCCTGGCTGCTATTCACTAAAAAGCTCATTCTGTGTACATTTTTGGCATACGTTTGCTCCTACCGGGTCAGCAGAGCAGCGAATTTCTATTTAACCACTTGCTTTCATGAGAGACCTCAGGGCTGCATGTTTTGAGCCCAGTACTGAGCCTGAAAAGCATTTCCAACCCACTTACAAGTAAAACTAGCTAAAATGTGCCTGGCTTCTCTTCACTGAAAAGCTCATTCTGAGTACATTTTTAGCATACGTTTGCTCCTGCCGGGTCAGCTGAGCAGCGAATTTCTATTTAACCACCTGCTATCATGAGAGACCTCAGGGCTGCATGTTTTGAGCCCAGTACTGATCCTGAAAAGCGTTTCCAACCCCACTTACAAGTAAAACTAGCTAAAATGTGCCTGGCTGCTATTCACTGAAAAGCTCATTCTGTGTACATTTTTGGCATACGTTTGCTCCTGCCGGGTCAGCTGAGCAGCGAATTTCTATTTAACCACCTGCTATCATGAGAGACCTCAGGGCTGCATGTTTTGAGCCCAGTACTGATCCTGAAAAGCGTTTCCAACCCCACTTACAAGTAAAACTAGCTAAAATGTGCCTGGCTGCTATTCACTGAAAAGCTCATTCTGTGTACATTTTTGGCATACGTTTGCTCCTACCGGGTCAGCTGAGCAGCGAATTTCTATTTAACCACCTGCTTTCATGAGAGACCTCAGGGCTGCATGTTTTGAGCCCAGTACTGAGCCTGAAAAGCATTTCCAACCCAACTTACAAGTAAAACTAGCTAAAATGTGCCTGGCTTCTCTTCACTGAAAAGCTCATTCTGAGTACATTTTTAGCATACGTTTGCTCCTGCCGGGTCAGCTGAGCAGCGAATTTCTATTTAACCACCTGCTTTCATGAGAGACCTCAGGGATGCATGTTTTGAGCCCAGCACTGAGCCTGAAAAGCGTTTCCAACCCCACTTACAAGTAAAACTAGCTAAAATGTGCCTGGCTTCTCTTCACTGAAAAGCTCATTCTGAGTACATTTTTAGCATACGTTTGCTCCTGCCGGGTCAGCTGAGCAGCGAATTTCTATTTAACCACCTGCTATCATGAGAGACCTCAGGGCTGCATGTTTTGAGCCCAGTACTGAGCCTGAATAGCGTTTCCAACCCCACTTACAAGTAAAACTAGCTAAAATGTGCCTGGCTGCTATTCACTAAAAAAGCTCATTCTGTGTACATTTTTGGCATACGTTTGCTCCTACCGGGTCAGCTGAGCAGCGAATTTCTATTTAACCACTTGCTTTCATGAGAGACCTCAGGGCTGCATGTTTTGAGCCCAGTACTGATCCTGAAAGCGTTTCCAACCCCACTTACAAGTAAAACTAGCTAAAATGTGCCTGGCTGCTATTCACTGAAAAGCTCATTCTGTGTACATTTTTGGCATATGTTTGCTCCTACCGGGTCAGCTGAGCAGCAAATTTCTATTTAACCACCTGCTTTCATGAAAGACCTCAGGGCTGCATGTTTTGAGCCCTGTACTGAGCCTGAAAAGCATTTCCAACCCCACTTACAAGTAAAACTAGCTAAAATGTGCCTGGCTTCTCTTCACTGAAAAGCTCATTCTGAGTACATTTTTAGCATACGTTTGCTCCTGCCGGGTCAGCTGAGCAGCGAAGTTCTATTTAACCACCTGCTATCATGAGAGACCTCAGGGATGCATGTTTTGAGCCCAGCACTGAGCCTGAAAAGCGTTTCCAACCCCACTCACAAGTAAAACTAGCTAAAATGTGCCTGGCTTCTCTTCACTGAAAAGCTCATTCTGAGTACATTTTTGGCATACATTTGTTCCTGCCGGGTCAGCTGAGCAGCGAATTTCTATTTAACCACCTGCTATCATGAGAGACCTCAGGGCTGCATGTTTTGAGCCCAGTACTGATCCTGAAAAGCGTTTCCAACCCCACTTACAAGTAAAACTAGCTAAAATGTGCCTGGCTTCTCTTCACTGAAAAGCTCATTCTGAGTACATTTTTAGCATACGTTTGCTCCTGCCGGGTCAGCTGAGCAGCGAAGTTCTATTTAACCACCTGCTATCATGAGAGACCTCAGGGATGCATGTTTTGAGCCCAGCACTGAGCCTGAAAAGCGTTTCCAACCCCACTCACAAGTAAAACTAGCTAAAATGTGCCTGGCTTCTCTTCACTGAAAAGCTCATTCTGAGTAAATTTTTGGCATACGTTTGTTCCTGCCGGGTCAGCTGAGCAGCGAATTTCTATTTAACCACCTGCTATCATGAGAGACCTCAGGGCTGCATGTTTTGAGCCCAGTACTGATCCTGAAAAGCGTTTCCAACCCCACTTACAAGTAAAACTAGCTAAAATGTGCCTGGTTTCTCTTCACTGAAAAGCTCATTCTGAGTACATTTTTAGCATACGTTTGCTCCTGCCGGGTCAGCTGAGCAGCGAATTTCTATTTAACCACCTGCTTTCATGAGAGACCTCAGGGATGCATGTTTTGAGCCCAGCACTGAGCCTGAAAAGCGTTTCCAACCCCACTCACAAGTAAAACTAGCTAAAATGTGCCTGGCTTCTCTTCACTGAAAAGCTCATTCTGAGTACATTTTTAGCATACGTTTGTTCCTGCCGGGTCAGCTGAGCAGCGAATTTCTATTTAACCACCTGCTATCATGAGAGACCTCAGGGCTGCATGTTTTGAGCCCAGTATTGATCCTGAAAAGCGTTTCCAACCCCACTTACAAGTAAAACTAGCTAAAATGTGCCTGGCTGCTATTCACTGAAAAGCTCATTCTGTGTACATTTTTGGCATACGTTTGCTCCTACCGGGTCAGCTGAGCAGCGAATTTCTATTTAACCACCTGCTTTCATGAGAGACCTCAGGGCTGCATGTTTTGAGCCCAGTACTGAGCCTGAAAAGCATTTCCAACCCCACTTACAAGTAAAACTATCTAAAATGTGCCTGGCTGCTATTCACTGAAAAGCTCATTCTGTGTACATTTTTGGCATACGTTTGCTCCTACCAGGTCAGCTGAGCAGCAAATTTCTATTTAACCACCTGCTTTCATGAGAGACCTCAGAGCTGCATGTTTTGAGCCCAGTACTGAGCCTGAAAAGCATTTCCAACCCCACTTACAAGTAAAACTAGCTAAAATGTGCCTGGCTTCTCTTCACTGAAAAGCTCATTCTGAGTACATTTTTAGCATACGTTTGCTCCTGCCGGGTCAGCTGAGCAGCGAATTTCTATTTAACCACCTGCTTTCATGAGAGACCTCAGGGCTGCATGTTTTGAGCCCAGTACTGAGCCTGAAAAGCGTTTCCAACCCCACTTACAAGTAAAACTATCTAAAATGTGCCTGGCTTCTCTTCACTGAAAAGCTCATTCTGAGTAAATTTTTAGCATACGTTTGCTCCTGCCGGGTCAGCTGAGCAGCGAATTTCTATTTAACCACCTGCTATCATGAGAGACCTCAGGGCTGCATGTTTTGAGCCCAGTACTGAGCCTAAATAGCGTTTCCAACTCCACTTACAAGTAAAACTAGCTAAAATGTGCCTGGCTGCTATTCACTAAAAAGCTCATTCTGTGTACATTTTTGGCATACGTTTGCTCCTACCGGGTCAGCTGAGCAGCGAATTTCTATTTAACCACCTGCTTTCATGAGAGACCTCAGAGCTGCATGTTTTGAGCCCAGTACTGAGCCTGAAAAGCATTTCCAACCCCACTTACAAGTAAAACTAGCTAAAATATGCCTGGCTTCTCTTCACTGAAAAGCTCATTCTGAGTACATTTTTAGCATACGTTTGCTCCTGCCGGGTCAGCTGAGCAGCGAATTTCTATTTAACCACCTGCTTTCATGAGAGACCTCAGGGATGCATGTTTTTAGCCCAGCACTGAGCCTGAAAAGCGTTTCCAACCCCACTTACAAGTAAAACTAGCTAAAATGTGCCTGGCTGCTATTCACTAAAAAGCTCATTCTGTGTACATTTTTGGCATACGTTTGCTCCTACCGGGTCAGCTGAGCAGCGAATTTCTATTTAACCACTTGCTTTCATGAGAGACCTCAGGGCTGCATGTTGTGAGCCCAGTACTGAGCCTGAAAAGCATTTCCAACCCCACTTACAAGTAAAACTAACTAAAATGTGCCTGGCTTCTCTTCACTGAAAAGCTCATTCTGAGTACATTTTTAGCATACGTTTGCTCCTGCCGGGTCAGCTGAGCAGCGAATTTCTATTTAACTACCTGCTATCATGAGAGACCTCAGGGCTGCATGTTTTGAGCCCAGTACTGATCCTGAAAGCGTTTCCAACCCCACTTACAAGTAAAACTAGCTAAAATGTGCCTGGCTGCTATTCACTGAAAAGCTCATTCTGTGTACATTTTTGGCATACGTTTGCTCCTACCGGGTCAGCTGAGCAGCAAATTTCTTTTTAACCACCTGCTTTCATGAGAGACCTCAAGGGCTGCATGTTTTGAGCCCTGTACTGAGCCTGAAAAGCATTTCCAACCCCACTTACAAGTAAAACTAGCTAAAATGTGTCTGGCTTCTCTTCACTGAAAAGCTCATTCTGAGTACATTTTTAGCATACGTTTGCTCCTGCCGGGTCAGCTGAGCAGCGAAGTTCTATTTAACCACCTGCTATCATGAGAGATCTCAGGGCTGCATATTTTGAGCCCAGTACTGAGCCTGAAAAGCATTTCCAACCCCACTTACAAGTAAAACTAGCTAAAATGTGCCTGGCTTCTCTTCACTGAAAAGCTAAATCTGAGTACATTTTTAGCATACGTTTGCTCCTGCCGGTTCAGCTGAGCAGCGAATTTCTATTTAACCACCTGCTTTCATGAGAGACCTCAGGGCTGCATGTTTTGAGCCCAGTACTGAGCCTGAAAAGCATTTCCAACCCCACTTACAAGTAAATCTAGCTAAAATGTGCCTGGCTTCTCTTCACTGAAAAGCTCATTCTGAGTACATTTTTAGCATACGTTTGCTCCTGCCGGGTCAGCTGAGCAGCGAATTTCTATTTAACCACCTGCTTTCATGAGAGACCTCAGGGATGCATGTTTTGAGCCCAGCACTGAGCCTGAAAAGAGTTTCCAACCCCACTTACAAGTAAAACTAGCTAAAATGTGCCTGGCTTCTCTTCACTGAAAAGCTCATTCTGAGTACATTTTTAGCATACGTTTGCTCCTGCCGGGTCAGCTGAGCAGCGAATTTCTATTTAACCACCTGCTATCATGAGAGACCTCAGGGCTGCATGTTTTGAGCCCAGTACTGATCCTGAAAAGCGTTTCCAACCCCACTTACAAGTAAAACTAACTAAAATGTGCCTGGCTTCTCTTCACTGAAAAGCTCATTCTGAGTACATTTTTAGCATACGTTTGCTCCTGCCGGGTCAGCTGAGCAGCGAATTTCTATTTAACTACCTGCTATCATGAGAGACCTCAGGGCTGCATGTTTTGAGCCCAGTACTGATCCTGAAAGCGTTTCCAACCCCACTTACAAGTAAAACTAGCTAAAATGTGCCTGGCTGCTATTCACTGAAAAGCTCATTCTGTGTACATTTTTGGCATACGTTTGCTCCTACCGGGTCAGCTGAGCAGCAAATTTCTTTTTAACCACCTGCTTTCATGAGAGACCTCAAGGGCTGCATGTTTTGAGCCCTGTACTGAGCCTGAAAAGCATTTCCAACCCCACTTACAAGTAAAACTAGCTAAAATGTGTCTGGCTTCTCTTCACTGAAAAGCTCATTCTGAGTACATTTTTAGCATACGTTTGCTCCTGCCGGGTCAGCTGAGCAGCGAAGTTCTATTTAACCACCTGCTATCATGAGAGATCTCAGGGCTGCATATTTTGAGCCCAGTACTGAGCCTGAAAAGCATTTCCAACCCCACTTACAAGTAAAACTAGCTAAAATGTGCCTGGCTTCTCTTCACTGAAAAGCTAAATCTGAGTACATTTTTAGCATACGTTTGCTCCTGCCGGGTCAGCTGAGCAGCGAATTTCTATTTAACCACCTGCTTTCATGAGAGACCTCAGGGCTGCATGTTTTGAGCCCAGTACTGAGCCTGAAAAGCATTTCCAACCCCACTTACAAGTAAATCTAGCTAAAATGTGCCTGGCTTCTCTTCACTGAAAAGCTCATTCTGAGTACATTTTTAGCATACGTTTGCTCCTGCCGGGTCAGCTGAGCAGCGAATTTCTATTTAACCACCTGCTTTCATGAGAGACCTCAGGGATGCATGTTTTGAGCCCAGCACTGAGCCTGAAAAGCGTTTCAAACCCCACTTACAAGTAAAACTAGCTAAAATGTGCCTGGCTTCTCTTCACTGAAAAGCTCATTCTGAGTACATTTTTAGCATACGTTTGCTCCTGCCGGGTCAGCTGAGCAGCGAATTTCTATTTAACCACCTGCTATCATGAGAGACCTCAGGGCTGCATGTTTTGAGCCCAGTACTGATCCTGAAAAGCGTTTCCAACCCCACTTACAAGTAAAACTAGCTAAAATGTGCCTGGCTGCTATTCACTAAAAAGCTCATTCTGTGTACATTTTTGGCATACGTTTGCTCCTACCGGGTCAGCTGAGCAGCGAATTTCTATTTAACCACTTGCTTTCATGAGAGACCTCAGGGCTGCATGTTTTGAGCCCAGTACTGAGCCTGAAAAGCATTTCCAACCCCACTTACAAGTAAAACTAGCTAAAATGTGCCTGGCTTCTCTTCACTGAAAAGCTCATTCTGAGTACATTTTTAGCATACGTTTGCTCCTGCCGGGTCAGCTGAGCAGCGAATTTCTATTTAACCACCTGCTATCATGAGAGACCTCAGGGCTGCATGTTTTGAGCCCAGTACTGATCCTGAAAAGCGTTTCCAACCCCACTTACAAGTAAAACTAGCTAAAATGTGCCTGGCTGCTATTCACTGAAAAGCTCATTCTGTGTACATTTTTGGCATACGTTTGCTCCTGCCGGGTCAGCTGAGCAGCGAATTTCTATTTAACCACCTGCTATCATGAGAGACCTCAGGGCTGCATGTTTTGAGCCCAGTATTGATCCTGAAAAGCATTTCCAACCCCACTTACAAGTAAAACTAGCTAAAATGTGCCTGGCTGCTATTCACTGAAAAGCTCATTCTGTGTACATTTTTGGCATACGTTTGCTCCTACCGGGTCAGCTGAGCAGCAAATTTCTATTTAACCACCTGCTTTCATGAGAGACCTCAGGGCTGCATGTTTTGAGCCCAGTACTGAGCCTGAAAAGCATTTCCAACCCCACTTACAAGTAAAACTAGCTAAAATGTGCCTGGCTGCAATTCACTGAAAAGCTCATTCTGTGTACATTTTTGGCATACGTTTGCTCCTACCGGGTCAGCTGAGCAGCGAATTTCTATTTAACCACCTGCTTTCATGAGAGACCTCAGGGATGCATGTTTTGAGCCCAGCACTGAGCCTGAAAAGCGTTTCCAACCCCACTCACAAGTAAAACTAGCTAAAATGTGCCTGGCTTCTCTTCACTGAAAAGCTCATTCTGAGTACATTTTTGGCATACGTTTGTTCCTGCCGGGTCAGCTGAGCAGCGAATTTCTATTTAACCACCTGCTATCATGAGAGACCTCAGGGCTGCATGTTTTGAGCCCAGTACTGATCCTGAAAAGCGTTTCCAACCCCACTTACAAGTAAAACTAGCTAAAATGTGCCTGGCTGCTATTCACTGAAAAGCTCATTCTGTGTACATTTTTGGCATACGTTTGCTCCTGCCGGGTCAGCTGAGCAGCGAATTTCTATTTAACCACCTGCTATCATGAGAGACCTCAGGGCTGCATTTTTTGAGCCCAGTACTGATCCTGAAAAGCGTTTCCAACCCCACTTACAAGTAAAACTAGCTAAAATGTGCCTGGCTGCTATTCACTGAAAAGCTCATTCTGTGTACATTTTTGGCATACATTTGCTCCTACCGGGTCAGCTGAGCAGCGAATTTCTATTTAACCACCTGCTTTCATGAGAGACCTCAGGGCTGCATGTTTTGAGCCCAGTACTGAGCCTGAAAAGCATTTCCAACCCCACTTACAAGTAAAACTAGCTAAAATGTGCCTGGCTTCTCTTCACTGAAAAGCTCATTCTGAGTACATTTTTAGCATACGTTTGCTCCTGCCGGGTCAGCTGAGCAGCAAATTTCTATTTAACCACCTGCTTTCATGAGAGACCTCAGGGATGCATGTTTTGAGCCCAGCACTGAGCCTGAAAAGCGTTTCCAACCCCACTCACAAGTAAAACTAGCTAAAATGTGCCTGGCTTCTATTCACTGAAAAGCTCATTCTGTGTACATTTTTGGCATACGTTTGCTCCTACCGGGTCAGCTGAGCAGCGAATTTCTATTTAACCACCTGCTTTCATGAGAGACCTCAGGGCTGCATGTTTTGAGCCCAGTACTGAGCCTGAAAAGCATTTCCAACCCCACTTACAAGTAAAACTAGCTAAAATGTGCCTGGCTGCTATTCACTGAAAAGCTCATTCTTTGTACATTTTTGGCATACGTTTGCTCCTACCGGGTCAGCTGAGCAGCAAATTTCTATTTAACCACCTGCTTTCATGAGAGACCTCAGAGCTGCATGTTTTGAGCCCAGTACTGAGCCTGAAAAGCATTTCCAACCCCACTTACAAGTAAAACTAGCTAAAATGTGCCTGGCTTCTCTTCACTGAAAAGCTCATTCTGAGTACATTTTTAGCATACGTTTGCTCCTGCCGGGTCAGCTGAGCAGCGAATTTCTATTTAACCACCTGCTATCATAAGAGACCTCAGGGCTGCATGTTTTGAGCCCAGTACTGAGCCTGAAAAGCATTTCCAACCCCACTTACAAGTAAATCTAGCTAAAATGTGCCTGGCTTCTCTTCACTGAAAAGCTCATTCTGAGTACATTTTTAGCATACGTTTGCTCCTGCCGGGTCAGCTGAGCAGCGAATTTCTATTTAACCACCTGCTTTCATGAGAGACCTCAGGGATGCATGTTTTTAGCCCAGCACTGAGCCTGAAAAGCGTTTCCAACCCCACTTACAAGTAAAACTAGCTAAAATGTGCCTGGCTTCTCTTCACTGAAAAGCTCATTCTGAGTGCATTTTTAGCATACGTTTGCTCCTGCCGGGTCAGCTGAGCAGCGAATTTCTATTTAACCACCTGCTATCATGAGAGACCTCAGGGCTGCATGTTTTGAGCCCAGTACTGAGCCTGAATAGCGTTTCCAACCCCACTTACAAGTAAAACTAGCTAAAATTTGCCTGGCTGCTATTCACTAAAAAGCTCATTCTGTGTACATTTTTGGCATACGTTTGCTCCTACCGGGTCAGCTGAGCAGCGAATTTCTATTTAACCACTTGCTTTCATGAGAGACCTCAGGGCTGCATGTTTTGAGCCCTGTACTGAGCCTGAAAAGCATTTCCAACCCCACTTACAAGTAAAACTAGCTAAAATGTGCCTGGCTTCTCTTCACTGAAAAGCTCATTCTGAGTACATTTTTAGCATACGTTTGCTCCTGCCGGGTCAGCTGAGCAGCGAAGTTCTATTTAACCACCTGCTATCATGAGAGACCTCAGGGCTGCATATTTTGAGCCCAGTACTGAGCCTGAAAAGCATTTCCAACCCCACTTACAAGTAAAACTAGCTAAAATGTGCCTGGCTTCTCTTCACTGAAAAGCTCATTCTGAGTACATTTTTAGCATACGTTTGCTCCTGCCGGGTCAGCTGAGAAGCGAATTTCTATTTAACCACCTGCTATCATGAGAGACCTCAGGGCTGCATGTTTTGAGCCCAGTACTGATCCTGAAAAGCGTTTCCAACCCCACTTACAAGTAAAACTAGCTAAAATGTGCCTGGCTGCTATTCACTAAAAAGCTCATTCTGTGTACATTTTTGGCATACGTTTGCTCCTACCGGGTCAGCTGAGCAGCGAATTTCTATTTAACCACTTGCTTTCATGAGAGACCTCAGGGCTGCATGTTTTGAGCCCAGTACTGAGCCTGAAAAGCATTTCCAACCCCACTTACAAGTAAAACTAGCTAAAATGTGCCTGGCTTCTCTTCACTGAAAAGCTCATTCTGAGTACATTTTTAGCATACGTTTGCTCCTGCCGGGTCAGCTGAGCAGCGAATTTCTATTTAACCACCTGCTATCATGAGAGACCTCACGGCTGCATGTTTTGAGCCCAGTACTGATCCTGAAAAGCGTTTCCAACCCCACTTACAAGTAAAACTAGCTAAAATGTGCCTGGCTGCTATTCACTGAAAAGCTCATTCTGTGTGCATTTTTGGCATACGTTTGCTCCTGCCGGGTCAGCTGAGCAGCGAATTTCTATTTAACCACCTGCTATCATGAGAGACCTCAGGGATGCATGTTTTTAGCCCAGCACTGAGCCTGAAAAGCGTTTCCAACCCCACTTACAAGTAAAACTAGCTAAAATGTGCCTGGCTGCTATTCACTGAAAAGCTCATTCTGTGTACATTTTTAGCATACGCTTGCTCCTGCCGGGTCAGCTGAGCAGCAAATTTCAATTTAACCACCTGCTATCATGAGAGACCTCAGGGCTGCATGTTTTGAGCCCAGTACTGAGCCTGAATAGCGTTTCCAACCCCACTTACAAGTAAAACTAGCTAAAATGTGCCTGGCTGCTATTCACTAAAAAGCTCATTCTGTGTACATTTTTGGCATACGTTTGTTCCTGCCGGGTCAGCTGAGCAGCGAATTTCTATTTAACCACCTGCTTTCATGAGAGACCTCAGGGCTGCATGTTTTGAGCCCAGTACTGAGCCTGAAAAGCATTTCCAACTCCACCTACAAGTAAAACTAGCTAAAATGTGCCTGGCTTCTCTTCACTGAAAAGCTCATTCTGAGTACATTTTTAGCATACGTTTGCTCCTGCCGGGTCAGCTGAGCAGCGAATTTCTATTTAACCACCTGCTATCATGAGAGACCTCAGGGCTGCATGTTTTGAGCCCAGTACTGATCCTGAAAGCGTTTCCAACCCCACTTACAAGTAAAACTAGCTAAAATGTGCCTGGCTGCTATTCACTGAAAAGCTCATTCTGTGTACATTTTTGGCATACGTTTGCTCCTACTGGGTCAGCTGAGCAGCAAATTTCTATTTAACCACCTGCTTTCATGAGAGACCTCAGGGCTGCATGTTTTGAGCCCTGTACTGAGCCTGAAAAGCATTTCCAACCCCACTTACAAGTAAAACTAGCTAAAATGTGCCTGGCTTCTCTTCACTGAAAAGCTCATTCTGAGTACATTTTTAGCATACGTTTGCTCCTGCCGGTTCAGCTGAGCAGCGTAGTTCTATTTAACCACCTGCTATCATGAGAGACCTCAGGGCTGCATATTTTGAGCCCAGTACTGAGCCTGAAAAGCATTTCCAACCCCACTTACAAGTAAAACTAGCTAAAATGTGCCTGGCTTCTCTTCACTGAAAAGCTCATTCTGAGTACATTTTTAGCATACGTTTGCTCCTGCCGGGTCAGCTGAGCAGCGAATTTCTATTTAACCACCTGCTTTCATGAGAGACCTCAGGGCTGCATGTTTTGAGCCCAGTACTGAGCCTGAAAAGCATTTCCAACCCCACTTACAAATAAAACTAGCTAAAATGTGCCTGGCTTCTCTTCACTGAAAAGCTCATTCTGAGTACATTTTTAGCATACGTTTGCTCCTGCCGGGTCAGCTGAGCAGCGAATTTCTATTTAACCACCTGCTTTCATGAGAGACCTCAGGGATGCATGTTTTGAGCCCAGCACTGAGCCTGAAAAGCGTTTCCAACCCCACTTACAAGTAAAACTAGCTAAAATGTGCCTGGCTGCTATTCACTGAAAAGCTCATTCTGTGTACATTTTTGGCATACGTTTGCTCCTGCCGGGTCAGCTGAGCAGCGAATTTCTATTTAACCACCTGCTATCATGAGAGACCTCAGGGCTGCATGTTTTGAGCCCAGTACTGATCCTGAAAAGCGTTTCCAACCCCACTTACAAGTAAAACTAGCTAAAATGTGCCTGGCTGCTATTCACTGAAAAACTCATTCTGTGTACATTTTTGGCATACGTTTGCTCCTACCGGGTCAGCTGAGCAGCGAATTTCTATTTAACCACCTGCTTTCATGAGAGAGCTCAGGGCTGCATGTTTTGAGCCCAGTACTGAGCCTGAAAAGCATTTCCAACCCCACTTACAAGTAAAACTAGCTAAAATGTGCCTGGCTTCTCTTCACTGAAAAGCTCATTCTGAGTACATTTTTAGCATACGTTTGCTCCTGCCGGGTCAGCTGAGCAGCGAATTTCTATTTAACCACCTGCTTTCATGAGAGACCTCAGGGATGCATGTTTTGAGCCCAGCACTGAGCCTGAAAAGCGTTTCCAACCCCACTCACAAGTAAAACTAGCTAAAATGTGCCTGGCTTCTCTTCACTGAAAAGCTCATTCTGAGTACATTTTTGGCATACGTTTGTTCCTGCCGGGTCAGCTGAGCAGCGAATTTCTATTTAACCACCTGCTATCATGAGAGACCTCAGGGCTGCATGTTTTGAGCCCAGTACTGATCCTGAAAAGCGTTTCCAACCCCACTTACAAGTAAAACTAGCTAAAATGTGCCTGGCTGCTATTCACTGAAAAGCTCATTCTGTGTACATTTTTGGCATACGTTTGCTCCTACCGGGTCAGCTGAGCAGCGAATTTCTATTTAACCACCTGCTTTCATGAGAGACCTCAGGGCTGCATGTTTTGAGCCCAGTACTGAGCCTGAAAAGCATTTCCAACCCCACTTACAAGTAAAACTAGCTAAAATGTGCCTGGTTTCTCTTCACTGAAAAGCTCATTCTGAGTACATTTTTAGCATACATTTGCTCCTGCCGGGTCAGCTGAGCAGCGAATTTCTATTTAACCACCTGCTTTCATGAGAGACCTCAGGGATGCATGTTTTGAGCCCAGCACTGAGCCTGAAAAGCGTTTCCAACCCCACTCACAAGTAAAACTAGCTAAAATGTGCCTGGCTTCTCTTCACTGAAAAGCTCATTCTGAGTACATTTTTAGCATACGTTTGTTCCTGCCGGGTCAGCTGAGCAGCGAATTTCTATTTAACCACCTGCTATCATGAGAGACCTCAGGGCTGCATGTTATGAGCCCAGTATTGATCCTGAAAAGTGTTTCCAACCCCACTTACAAGTAAAACTAGCTAAAATGTGCCTGGATGCTATTCACTGAAAAGATCATTCTGTGTACATTTTTGGCATACGTTTGCTCCTACCGGGTCAGCTGAGCAGCGAATTTCTATTTAACCACCTGCTTTCATGAGAGACCTCAGGGCTGCATGTTTTGAGCCCAGTACTGAGCCTGAAAAGCATTTCCAACCCCACTTACAAGTAAAACTAGCTAAAATGTGCCTGGCTGCTATTCACTGAAAAGCTCATTCTGTGTACATTTTTGGCATACGTTTGCTCCTACCGGGTCAGCTGAGCAGCGAATTTCTATTTAACCACCTGCTTTCATGAGAGACCTCAGAGCTGCATGTTTTGAGCCCAGTACTGAGCCTGAAAAGCATTTCCAACCCCACTTACAAGTAAAACTAGCTAAAATGTGCCTGGCTTCTCTTCACTGAAAAGCTCATTCTGAGTACATTTTTAGCATACGTTTGCTCCTGCCGGGTCAGCTGAGCAGCGAATTTCTATTTAACCACCTGCTTTCATGAGAGACCTCAGGGCTGCATGTTTTGAGCCCAGTACTGAGCCTGAAAAGCATTTCCAACCCCACTTACAAGTAAAACTAGCTAAAATGTGCCTGGCTTCTCTTCACTGAAAAGCTCATTCTGAGTACATTTTTAGCATACGTTTGCTCCTGCCGGGTCAGCTGAGCAGCGAATTTCTATTTAACCACCTGCTATCATGAGAGACCTCAGGGCTGCATGTTTTGAGCCCAGTACTGAGCCTGAAAAGCATTTCCAACCCCATTTACAAGTAAAACTAGCTAAAATGTGCCTGGCTTCTCTTCACTGAAAAGCTCATTCTGAGTACATTTTTAGCATACGTTTGCTCCTGCCGGGTCAGCTGAGCAGCGAATTTCTATTTAACCACCTGCTTTCATGAGAGACCTCAGGGATGCATGTTTTTAGCCCAGTACTGAGCCTGAATAGCGTTTCCAACCTCACTTACAAGCAAAACTAGCTAAAATGTGCCTGGCTGCTATTCACTAAAAAGCTCATTCTGTGTACATTTTTGGCATACGTTTGCTCCTACCGGGTCAGCTGAGCAGCGAATTTCTATTTAACGACTTGCTTTCATGAGAGACCTCAGGGCTGCATGTTTTGAGCCCAGTACTGAGCCTGAAAAGCATTTCCAACCCCACTTACAAGTAAAACTAGCTAAAATGTGCCTGGCTTCTCTTCACTGAAAAGCTCATTCTGAGTACATTTTTAGCATACGTTTGCTCCTGCCGGGTCAGCTGAGCAGCGAATTTCTATTTAACCACCTGCTATCATGAGAGACCTCAGGGCTGCATGTTTTGAGCCCAGTACTGATCCTGAAAGCGTTTCCAACCCCACTTACAAGTAAAACTAGCTAAAATGTGCCTGGCTGCTATTCACTGAAAAGCTCATTCTGTGTACATTTTTGGCATACGTTTGCTCCTGCCGGGTCAGCTGAGCAGCGAATTTCTATTTAACCACCTGCTTTCATGAGAGACCTCAGGGCTGCATGTTTTGAGCCCAGTACTGAGCCTGAAAAGCATTTCCAACCCCACTTACAAGTAAAACTAGCTAAAATGTGCCTGGCTTCTCTTCACTGAAAAGCTCATTCTGAGTACATTTTTAGCATACGTTTGCTCCTGCCGGGTCAGCTGAGCAGCGAAGTTCTATTTAACCACCTGCTTTCATGAGAGACCTCAGGGATGCATGTTTTGAGCCCAGCACTGAGCCTGAAAAGCGTTTCCAACCCCACTTACAAGTAAAACTAGCTAAAATGTGCCTGGCTTCTCTTCACTGAAAAGCTCATTCTGAGTACATTTTTAGCATACGTTTGCTACTGCCGGGTCAGCTGAGCAGCGAATTTCTATTTAACCACCTGCTATCATGAGAGACCTCAGGGATGCATGTTTTTAGCCCAGCACTGAGCCTGAAAAGCGTTTCCAACCCCACTTACAAGTAAAACTAGCTAAAATGTGCCTGGCTGCTATTCACTGAAAAGCTCATTCTGTGTACATTTTTAGCATACACTTGCTCCTGCCGGGTCAGCTGAGCAGCAAATTTCAATTTAACCACCTGCTATCATGAGAGACCTCAGGGCTGCATGTTTTGAGCCCAGTACTGAGCCTGAATAGCGTTTCCAACCCCACTTACAAGTAAAACTAGCTAAAATGTGCCTGGCTGCTATTCACTAAAAAGCTCATTCTGTGTACATTTTTGGCATACGTTTGTTCCTGCCGGGTCAGCTGAGCAGCGAATTTCTATTTAACCACCTGCTTTCATGAGAGACCTCAGGGCTGCATGTTTTGAGCCCAGTACTGAGCCTGAAAAGCATTTCCAACTCCACCTACAAGTAAAACTAGCTAAAATGTGCCTGGCTTCTCTTCACTGAAAAGCTCATTCTGAGTACATTTTTAGCATACGTTTGCTCCTGCCGGGTCAGCTGAGCAGCGAATTTCTATTTAACCACCTGCTATCATGAGAGACCTCAGGGCTGCATGTTTTGAGCCCAGTACTGATCCTGAAAGCGTTTCCAACCCCACTTACAAGTAAAACTAGCTAAAATGTGCCTGGCTGCTATTCACTGAAAAGCTCATTCTGTGTACATTTTTGGCATACGTTTGCTCCTACCGGGTCAGCTGAGCAGCAAATTTCTATTTAACCACCTGCTTTCATGAGAGACCTCAGGGCTGCATGTTTTGAGCCCTGTACTGAGCCTGAAAAGCATTTCCAACCCCACTTACAAGTAAAACTAGCTAAAATGTGCCTGGCTTCTCTTCACTGAAAAGCTCATTCTGAGTACATTTTTAGCATACGTTTGCTCCTGCCGGGTCAGCTGAGCAGCGAATTTCTATTTAACCACCTGCTTTCATGAGAGACCTCAGGGAGGCATGTTTTGAGCCCAGCACTGAGCCTGAAAAGCGTTTCCAACCCCACTTACAAGTAAAACTAGCTAAAATGTGCCTGGCTGCTATTCACTGAAAAGCTCATTCTGTGTACATTTTTGGCATACGTTTGCTCCTGCCGGGTCAGCTGAGCAGCGAATTTCTATTTAACCACCTGCTATCATGAGAGACCTCAGGGCTGCATGTTTTGAGCCCAGTACTGATCCTGAAAAGCGTTTCCAACCCCACTTACAAGTAAAACTAGCTAAAATGTGCCTGGCTGCTATTCACTGAAAAACTCATTCTGTGTACATTTTTGGCATACGTTTGCTCCTACCGGGTCAGCTGAGCAGCGAATTTCTATTTAACCACCTGCTTTCATGAGAGACCTCAGGGCTGCATGTTTTGAGCCCAGTACTGAGCCTGAAAAGCATTTCCAACCCCACTTACAAGTAAAACTAGCTAAAATGTGCCTGGCTTCTCTTCACTGAAAAGCTCATTCTGAGTACATTTTTAGCATACGTTTGCTCCTGCCGGGTCAGCTGAGCAGCGAATTTCTATTTAACCACCTGCTTTCATGAGAGACCTCAGGGATGCATGTTTTGAGCCCAGCACTGAGCCTGAAAAGCGTTTCCAACCCCACTCACAAGTAAAACTAGCTAAAATGTGCCTGGCTTCTCTTCACTGAAAAGCTCATTCTGAGTACATTTTTGGCATACGTTTGTTCCTGCCGGGTCAGCTGAGCAGCGAATTTCTATTTAACCACCTGCTATCATGAGAGACCTCAGGGCTGCATGTTTTGAGCCCAGTACTGAGCCTGAAAAGCATTTCCAACCCCACTTACAAGTAAAACTAGCTAAAATGTGCCTGGCTTCTCTTCACTGAAAAGCTCATTCTGAGTACATTTTTAGCATACGTTTGCTCCTGCCGGGTCAGCTGAGCAGCGAATTTCTATTTAACCACCTGCTTTCATGAGAGACCTCAGGGATGCATGTTTTTAGCCCAGTACTGAGCCTGAATAGCGTTTCCAACCTCACTTACAAGCAAAACTAGCTAAAATGTGCCTGGCTGCTATTCACTAAAAAGCTCATTCTGTGTACATTTTTGGCATACGTTTGCTCCTACCGGGTCAGCTGAGCAGCGAATTTCTATTTAACGACTTGCTTTCATGAGAGACCTCAGGGCTGCATGTTTTGAGCCCAGTACTGAGCCTGAAAAGCATTTCCAACCCCACTTACAAGTAAAACTAGCTAAAATGTGCCTGGCTTCTCTTCACTGAAAAGCTCATTCTGAGTACATTTTTAGCATACGTTTGCTCCTGCCGGGTCAGCTGAGCAGCGAATTTCTATTTAACCACCTGCTATCATGAGAGACCTCAGGGCTGCATGTTTTGAGCCCAGTACTGATCCTGAAAGCGTTTCCAACCCCACTTACAAGTAAAACTAGCTAAAATGTGCCTGGCTGCTATTCACTGAAAAGCTCATTCTGTGTACATTTTTGGCATACGTTTGCTCCTACCGGGTCAGCTGAGCAGCAAATTTCTATTTAACCACCTGCTTTCATGAGAGACCTCAGGGCTGCATGTTTTGAGCCCAGTACTGAGCCTGAAAAGCATTTCCAACCCCACTTACAAGTAAAACTAGCTAAAATGTGCCTGGCTTCTCTTCACTGAAAAGCTCATTCTGAGTACATTTTTAGCATACGTTTGCTCCTGCCGGGTCAGCTGAGCAGCGAATTTCTATTTAACCACCTGCTTTCATGAGAGACCTCAGGGCTGCATGTTTTGAGCCCAGTACTGAGCCTGAAAAGCATTTCCAACCCCACTTACAAGTAAAACTAGCTAAAATGTGCCTGGCTTCTCTTCACTGAAAAGCTCATTCTGAGTACATTTTTAGCATACGTTTGCTCCTGCCGGGTCAGCTGAGCAGCGAATTTCTATTTAACCACCTGCTTTCATGAGAGACCTCAGGGCTGCATGTTTTGAGCCCAGTACTGAGCCTGAAAAGCATTTCCAACCCCACTTACAAGTAAAACTAGCTAAAATGTGCCTGGCTTCTCTTCACTGAAAAGCTCATTCTGAGTACATTTTTAGCATACGTTTGCTCCTGCCGGGTCAGCTGAGCAGCGAAGTTCTATTTAACCACCTGCTTTCATGAGAGACCTCAGGGATGCATGTTTTGAGCCCAGCACTGAGCCTGAAAAGCGTTTCCAACCCCACTTACAAGTAAAACTAGCTAAAATGTGCCTGGCTTCTCTTCACTGAAAAGCTCATTCTGAGTACATTTTTAGCATACGTTTGCTACTGCCGGGTCAGCTGAGCAGCGAATTTCTATTTAACCACCTGCTATCATGAGAGACCTCAGGGATGCATGTTTTTAGCCCAGCACTGAGCCTGAAAAGCGTTTCCAACCCCACTTACAAGTAAAACTAGCTAAAATGTGCCTGGCTGCTATTCACTGAAAAGCTCATTCTGTGTACATTTTTAGCATACGCTTGCTCCTGCCGGGTCAGCTGAGCAGCAAATTTCAATTTAACCACCTGCTATCATGAGAGACCTCAGGGCTGCATGTTTTGAGCCCAGTACTGAGCCTGAATAGCGTTTCCAACCCCACTTACAAGTAAAACTAGCTAAAATGTGCCTGGCTGCTATTCACTAAAAAGCTCATTCTGTGTACATTTTTGGCATACGTTTGTTCCTGCCGGGTCAGCTGAGCAGCGAATTTCTATTTAACCACCTGCTTTCATGAGAGACCTCAGGGCTGCATGTTTTGAGCCCAGTACTGAGCCTGAAAAGCATTTCCAACTCCACCTACAAGTAAAACTAGCTAAAATGTGCCTGGCTTCTCTTCACTGAAAAGCTCATTCTGAGTACATTTTTAGCATACGTTTGCTCCTGCCGGGTCAGCTGAGCAGCGAATTTCTATTTAACCACCTGCTATCATGAGAGACCTCAGGGCTGCATGTTTTGAGCCCAGTACTGATCCTGAAAGCGTTTCCAACCCCACTTACAAGTAAAACTAGCTAAAATGTGCCTGGCTGCTATTCACTGAAAAGCTCATTCTGTGTACATTTTTGGCATACGTTTGCTCCTACCGGGTCAGCTGAGCAGCAAATTTCTATTTAACCACCTGCTTTCATGAGAGACCTCAGGGCTGCATGTTTTGAGCCCTGTACTGAGCCTGAAAAGCATTTCCAACCCCACTTACAAGTAAAACTAGCTAAAATGTGCCTGGCTTCTCTTCACTGAAAAGCTCATTCTGAGTACATTTTTAGCATACGTTTGCTCCTGCCGGGTCAGCTGAGCAGCGAATTTCTATTTAACCACCTGCTTTCATGAGAGACCTCAGGGAGGCATGTTTTGAGCCCAGCACTGAGCCTGAAAAGCGTTTCCAACCCCACTTACAAGTAAAACTAGCTAAAATGTGCCTGGCTGCTATTCACTGAAAAGCTCATTCTGTGTACATTTTTGGCATACGTTTGCTCCTGCCGGGTCAGCTGAGCAGCGAATTTCTATTTAACCACCTGCTATCATGAGAGACCTCAGGGCTGCATGTTTTGAGCCCAGTACTGATCCTGAAAAGCGTTTCCAACCCCACTTACAAGTAAAACTAGCTAAAATGTGCCTGGCTGCTATTCACTGAAAAACTCATTCTGTGTACATTTTTGGCATACGTTTGCTCCTACCGGGTCAGCTGAGCAGCGAATTTCTATTTAACCACCTGCTTTCATGAGAGACCTCAGGGCTGCATGTTTTGAGCCCAGTACTGAGCCTGAAAAGCATTTCCAACCCCACTTACAAGTAAAACTAGCTAAAATGTGCCTGGCTTCTCTTCACTGAAAAGCTCATTCTGAGTACATTTTTAGCATACGTTTGCTCCTGCCGGGTCAGCTGAGCAGCGAATTTCTATTTAACCACCTGCTTTCATGAGAGACCTCAGGGATGCATGTTTTGAGCCCAGCACTGAGCCTGAAAAGCGTTTCCAACCCCACTCACAAGTAAAACTAGCTAAAATGTGCCTGGCTTCTCTTCACTGAAAAGCTCATTCTGAGTACATTTTTGGCATACGTTTGTTCCTGCCGGGTCAGCTGAGCAGCGAATTTCTATTTAACCACCTGCTATCATGAGAGACCTCAGGGCTGCATGTTTTGAGCCCAGTACTGAGCCTGAAAAGCATTTCCAACCCCACTTACAAGTAAAACTAGCTAAAATGTGCCTGGCTTCTCTTCACTGAAAAGCTCATTCTGAGTACATTTTTAGCATACGTTTGCTCCTGCCGGGTCAGCTGAGCAGCGAATTTCTATTTAACCACCTGCTTTCATGAGAGACCTCAGGGATGCATGTTTTTAGCCCAGTACTGAGCCTGAATAGCGTTTCCAACCTCACTTACAAGCAAAACTAGCTAAAATGTGCCTGGCTGCTATTCACTAAAAAGCTCATTCTGTGTACATTTTTGGCATACGTTTGCTCCTACCGGGTCAGCTGAGCAGCGAATTTCTATTTAACGACTTGCTTTCATGAGAGACCTCAGGGCTGCATGTTTTGAGCCCAGTACTGAGCCTGAAAAGCATTTCCAACCCCACTTACAAGTAAAACTAGCTAAAATGTGCCTGGCTTCTCTTCACTGAAAAGCTCATTCTGAGTACATTTTTAGCATACGTTTGCTCCTGCCGGGTCAGCTGAGCAGCGAATTTCTATTTAACCACCTGCTATCATGAGAGACCTCAGGGCTGCATGTTTTGAGCCCAGTACTGATCCTGAAAGCGTTTCCAACCCCACTTACAAGTAAAACTAGCTAAAATGTGCCTGGCTGCTATTCACTGAAAAGCTCATTCTGTGTACATTTTTGGCATACGTTTGCTCCTACCGGGTCAGCTGAGCAGCAAATTTCTATTTAACCACCTGCTTTCATGAGAGACCTCAGGGCTGCATGTTTTGAGCCCTGTACTGAGCCTGAAAAACATTTCCAACCCCACTTACAAGTAAAACTAGCTAAAATGTGCCTGGCTTCTCTTCACTGAAAAGCTCATTCTGAGTACATTTTTAGCATACGTTTGCTCCTGCCGGGTCAGCTGAGCAGCGAAGTTCTATTTAACCACCTGCTATCATGAGAGACCTCAGGGCTGCATATTTTGAGCCCAGTACTGAGCCTGAAAAGCATTTCCAACCCCACTTACAAGTAAAACTAGCTAAAATGTGCCTGGCTTCTCTTCACTGAAAAGCTCATTCTGAGTACATTTTTAGCATACGTTTGCTCCTGCCGGGTCAGCTGAGCAGCGAATTTCTATTTAACCACCTGCTTTCATGAGAGACCTCAGGGCTGCATGTTTTGAGCCCAGTACTGAGCCTGAAAAGCATTACCAACCCCACTTACAAGTAAAACTAGCTAAAATGTGCCTGGCTTCTCTTCACTGAAAAGCTCATTCTGAGTACATTTTTAGCATACGTTTGCTCCTGCCGGGTCAGCTGAGCAGCGAAGTTCTATTTAACCACCTGCTTTCATGAGAGACCTCAGGGATGCATGTTTTGAGCCCAGCACTGAGCCTGAAAAGCGTTTCCAACCCCACTTACAAGTAAAACTAGCTAAAATGTGCCTGGCTTCTCTTCACTGAAAAGCTCATTCTGAGTACATTTTTAGCATACGTTTGCTACTGCCGGGTCAGCTGAGCAGCGAATTTCTATTTAACCACCTGCTATCATGAGAGACCTCAGGGATGCATGTTTTTAGCCCAGCACTGAGCCTGAAAAGCGTTTCCAACCCCACTTACAAGTAAAACTAGCTAAAATGTGCCTGGCTGCTATTCACTGAAAAGCTCATTCTGTGTACATTTTTAGCATACGCTTGCTCCTGCCGGGTCAGCTGAGCAGCAAATTTCAATTTAACCACCTGCTATCATGAGAGACCTCAGGGCTGCATGTTTTGAGCCCAGGACTGAGCCTGAATAGCGTTTCCAACCCCACTTACAAGTAAAACTAGCTAAAATGTGCCTGGCTGCTATTCACTAAAAAGCTCATTCTGTGTACATTTTTGGCATACGTTTGTTCCTGCCGGGTCAGCTGAGCAGCGAATTTCTATTTAACCACCTGCTTTCATGAGAGACCTCAGGGCTGCATGTTTTGAGCCCAGTACTGAGCCTGAAAAGCATTTCCAACTCCACCTACAAGTAAAACTAGCTAAAATGTGCCTGGCTTCTCTTCACTGAAAAGCTCATTCTGAGTACATTTTTAGCATACGTTTGCTCCTGCCGGGTCAGCTGAGCAGCGAATTTCTATTTAACCACCTGCTATCATGAGAGACCTCAGGGCTGCATGTTTTGAGCCCAGTACTGATCCTGAAAGCGTTTCCAACCCCACTTACAAGTAAAACTAGCTAAAATGTGCCTGGCTGCTATTCACTGAAAAGCTCATTCTGTGTACATTTTTGGCATACGTTTGCTCCTACCGGGTCAGCTGAGCAGCAAATTTCTATTTAACCACCTGCTTTCATGAGAGACCTCAGGGCTGCATGTTTTGAGCCCTGTATTGATCCTGAAAAGCGTTTCCAACCCCACTTACAAGTAAAACTAGCTAAAATGTGCCTGGCTTCTCTTCACTGAAAAGCTCATTCTGAGTACATTTTTAGCATACGTTTGCTCCTGCCGGGTCAGCTGAGCAGCGAATTTCTATTTAACCACCTGCTTTCATGAGAGACCTCAGGGAGGCATGTTTTGAGCCTAGCACTGAGCCTGAAAAGCGTTTCCAACCCCACTTACAAGTAAAACTAGCTAAAATGTGCCTGGCTGCTATTCACTGAAAAGCTCATTCTGTGTACATTTTTGGCATACGTTTGCTCCTGCCGGGTCAGCTGAGCAGCGAATTTCTATTTAACCACCTGCTATCATGAGAGACCTCAGGGCTGCATGTTTTGAGCCCAGTACTGATCCTGAAAAGCGTTTCCAACCCCACTTACAAGTAAAACTAGCTAAAATGTGCCTGGCTGCTATTCACTGAAAAACTCATTCTGTGTACATTTTTGGCATACGTTTGCTCCTACCGGGTCAGCTGAGCAGCGAATTTCTATTTAACCACCTGCTTTCATGAGAGACCTCAGGGCTGCATGTTTTGAGCCCAGTACTGAGCCTGAAAAGCATTTCCAACCCCACTTACAAGTAAAACTAGCTAAAATGTGCCTGGCTTCTCTTCACTGAAAAGCTCATTCTGAGTACATTTTTAGCATACGTTTGCTCCTGCCGGGTCAGCTGAGCAGCGAATTTCTATTTAACCACCTGCTTTCATGAGAGACCTCAGGGATGCATGTTTTGAGCCCAGCACTGAGCCTGAAAAGCGTTTCCAACCCCACTCACAAGTAAAACTAGCTAAAATGTGCCTGGCTTCTCTTCACTGAAAAGCTCATTCCGAGTACATTTTTGGCATACGTTTGTTCCTGCCGGGTCAGCTGAGCAGCGAATTTCTATTTAACCACCTGCTATCATGAGAGACCTCAGGGCTGCAGGTTTTGAGCCCAGTACTGATCCTGAAAAGCGTTTCCAACCCCACTTACAAGTAAAACTAGCTAAAATGTGCCTGGCTGCTATTCACTGAAAAGCTCATTCTGTGTACATTTTTGGCATACGTTTGCTCCTACCGGGTCAGCTGAGCAGCGAATTTCTATTTAACCACTTGCTTTCATGAGAGACCTCAGGGCTGCATGTTTTGAGCCCAGTACTGAGCCTGAAAAGCATTTCCAACCCCACTTACAAGTAAAACTAGCTAAAATGTGCCTGGCTTCTCTTCACTGAAAAGCTCATTCTGAGTACATTTTTAGCATACGTTTGCTCCTGCCGGGTCAGCTGAGCAGCGAATTTCTATTTAACCACCTGCTATCATGAGAGACCTCACGGCTGCATGTTTTGAGCCCAGTACTGATCCTGAAAAGCGTTTCCAACCCCACTTACAAGTAAAACTAGCTAAAATGTGCCTGGCTGCTATTCACTGAAAAGCTCATTCTGTGTGCATTTTTGGCATACGTTTGCTCCTGCCGGGTCAGCTGAGCAGCGAATTTCTATTTAACCACCTGCTATCATGAGAGACCTCAGGGATGCATGTTTTTAGCCCAGCACTGAGCCTGAAAAGCGTTTCCAACCCCACTTACAAGTAAAACTAGCTAAAATGTGCCTGGCTGCTATTCACTGAAAAGCTCATTCTGTGTACATTTTTAGCATACGCTTGCTCCTGCCGGGTCAGCTGAGCAGCAAATTTCAATTTAACCACCTGCTATCATGAGAGACCTCAGGGCTGCATGTTTTGAGCCCAGTACTGAGCCTGAATAGCGTTTCCAACCCCACTTACAAGTAAAACTAGCTAAAATGTGCCTGGCTGCTATTCACTAAAAAGCTCATTCTGTGTACATTTTTGGCATACGTTTGTTCCTGCCGGGTCAGCTGAGCAGCGAATTTCTATTTAACCACCTGCTTTCATGAGAGACCTCAGGGCTGCATGTTTTGAGCCCAGTACTGAGCCTGAAAAGCATTTCCAACTCCACCTACAAGTAAAACTAGCTAAAATGTGCCTGGCTTCTCTTCACTGAAAAGCTCATTCTGAGTACATTTTTAGCATACGTTTGCTCCTGCCGGGTCAGCTGAGCAGCGAATTTCTATTTAACCACCTGCTATCATGAGAGACCTCAGGGCTGCATGTTTTGAGCCCAGTACTGATCCTGAAAGCGTTTCCAACCCCACTTACAAGTAAAACTAGCTAAAATGTGCCTGGCTGCTATTCACTGAAAAGCTCATTCTGTGTACATTTTTGGCATACGTTTGCTCCTACCGGGTCAGCTGAGCAGCAAATTTCTATTTAACCACCTGCTTTCATGAGAGACCTCAGGGCTGCATGTTTTGAGCCCTGTACTGAGCCTGAAAAGCATTTCCAACCCCACTTACAAGTAAAACTAGCTAAAATGTGCCTGGCTTCTCTTCACTGAAAAGCTCATTCTGAGTACATTTTTAGCATACGTTTGCTCCTGCCGGGTCAGCTGAGCAGTGTAGTTCTATTTAACCACCTGCTATCATGAGAGACCTCAGGGCTGCATATTTTGAGCCCAGTACTGAGCCTGAAAAGCATTTCCAACCCCACTTACAAGTAAAACTAGCTAAAATGTGCCTGGCTTCTCTTCACTGAAAAGCTCATTCTGAGTACATTTTTAGCATACGTTTGCTCCTGCCGGGTCAGCTGAGCAGCGAATTTCTATTTAACCACCTGCTTTCATGAGAGACCTCAGGGCTGCATGTTTTGAGCCCAGTACTGAGCCTGAAAAGCATTTCCAACCCCACTTACAAATAAAACTAGCTAAAATGTGCCTGGCTTCTCTTCACTGAAAAGCTCATTCTGAGTACATTTTTAGCATACGTTTGCTCCTGCCGGGTCAGCTGAGCAGCGAATTTCTATTTAACCACCTGCTTTCATGAGAGACCTCAGGGATGCATGTTTTGAGCCCAGCACTGAGCCTGAAAAGCGTTTCCAACCCCACTTACAAGTAAAACTAGCTAAAATGTGCCTGGCTGCTATTCACTGAAAAGCTAATTCTGTGTACATTTTTGGCATACGTTTGCTCCTGCCGGGTCAGCTGAGCAGCGAATTTCTATTTAACCACCTGCTATCATGAGAGACCTCAGGGCTGCATGTTTTGAGCCCAGTACTGATCCTGAAAAGCGTTTCCAACCCCACTTACAAGTAAAACTAGCTAAAATGTGCCTGGCTGCTATTCACTGAAAAACTCATTCTGTGTACATTTTTGGCATACGTTTGCTCCTACCGGGTCAGCTGAGCAGCGAATTTCTATTTAACCACCTGCTTTCATGAGAGACCTCAGGGCTGCATGTTTTGAGCCCAGTACTGAGCCTGAAAAGCATTTCCAACCCCACTTACAAGTAAAACTAGCTAAAATGTGCCTGGCTTCTCTTCACTGAAAAGCTCATTCTGAGTACATTTTTAGCATACGTTTGCTCCTGCCGGGTCAGCTGAGCAGCGAATTTCTATTTAACCACCTGCTTTCATGAGAGACCTCAGGGATGCATGTTTTGAGCCCAGCACTGAGCCTGAAAAGCGTTTCCAACCCCACTCACAAGTAAAACTAGCTAAAATGTGCCTGGCTTCTCTTCACTGAAAAGCTCATTCTGAGTACATTTTTGGCATACGTTTGTTCCTGCCGGGTCAGCTGAGCAGCGAATTTCTATTTAACCACCTGCTATCATGAGAGACCTCAGGGCTGCATGTTTTGAGCCCAGTACTGATCCTGAAAAGCGTTTCCAACCCCACTTACAAGTAAAACTAGCTAAAATGTGCCTGGCTGCTATTCACTGAAAAGCTCATTCTGTGTACATTTTTGGCATACGTTTGCTCCTACCGGGTCAGCTGAGCAGCGAATTTCTATTTAACCACCTGCTTTCATGAGAGACCTCAGGGCTGCATGTTTTGAGCCCAGTACTGAGCCTGAAAAGCATTTCCAACCCCACTTACAAGTAAAACTAGCTAAAATGTGCCTGGTTTCTCTTCACTGAAAAGCTCATTCTGAGTACATTTTTAGCATACGTTTGCTCCTGCCGGGTCAGCTGAGCAGCGAATTTCTATTTAACCACCTGCTTTCATGAGAGACCTCAGGGATGCATGTTTTGAGCCCAGCACTGAGCCTGAAAAGCGTTTCCAACCCCACTCACAAGTAAAACTAGCTAAAATGTGCCTGGCTTCTCTTCACTGAAAAGCTCATTCTGAGTACATTTTTAGCATACGTTTGTTCCTGCCGGGTCAGCTGAGCAGCGAATTTCTATTTAACCACCTGCTATCATGAGAGACCTCAGGGCTGCATGTTATGAGCCCAGTATTGATCCTGAAAAGTGTTTCCAACCCCACTTACAAGTAAAACTAGCTAAAATGTGCCTGGATGCTATTCACTGAAAAGCTCATTCTGTGTACATTTTTGGCATACATTTGCTCCTACCGGGTCAGCTGAGCAGCGAATTTCTATTTAACCACCTGCTTTCATGAGAGACCTCAGGGCTGCATGTTTTGAGCCCAGTACTGAGCCTGAAAAGCATTTCCAACCCCACTTACAAGTAAAACTAGCTAAAATGTGCCTGGCTGCTATTCACTGAAAAGCTCATTCTGTGTACATTTTTGGCATACGTTTGCTCCTACCGGGTCAGCTGAGCAGCGAATTTCTATTTAACCACCTGCTTTCATGAGAGACCTCAGAGCTGCATGTTTTGAGCCCAGTACTGAGCCTGAAAAGCATTTCCAACCCCACTTACAAGTAAAACTAGCTAAAATGTGCCTGGCTTCTCTTCACTGAAAAGCTCATTCTGAGTACATTTTTAGCATACGTTTGCTCCTGCCGGGTCAGCTGAGCAGCGAATTTCTATTTAACCACCTGCTTTCATGAGAGACCTCAGGGCTGCATGTTTTGAGCCCAGTACTGAGCCTGAAAAGCATTTCCAACCCCACTTACAAGTAAAACTAGCTAAAATGTGCCTGGCTTCTCTTCACTGAAAAGCTCATTCTGAGTACATTTTTAGCATACGTTTGCTCCTGCCGGGTCAGCTGAGCAGCGAATTTCTATTTAACCACCTGCTATCATGAGAGACCTCAGGGCTGCATGTTTTGAGCCCAGTACTGAGCCTGAAAAGCATTTCAAACCCCACTTACAAGTAAAACTAGCTAAAATGTGCCTGGCTTCTCTTCACTGAAAAGCTCATTCTGAGTACATTTTTAGCATACGTTTGCTCCTGCCGGGTCAGCTGAGCAGCGAATTTCTATTTAACCACCTGCTTTCATGAGAGACCTCAGGGATGCATGTTTTTAGCCCAGTACTGAGCCTGAATAGCGTTTCCAACCTCACTTACAAGCAAAACTAGCTAAAATGTGCCTGGCTGCTATTCACTAAAAAGCTCATTCTGTGTACATTTTTGGCATACGTTTGCTCCTACCGGGTCAGCTGAGCAACGAATTTCTATTTAACGACTTGCTTTCATGAGAGACCTCAGGGCTGCATGTTTTGAGCCCAGTACTGAGCCTGAAAAGCATTTCCAACCCCACTTACAAGTAAAACTAGCTAAAATGTGCCTGGCTTCTCTTCACTGAAAAGCTCATTCTGAGTACATTTTTAGCATACGTTTGCTCCTGCCGGGTCAGCTGAGCAGCGAATTTCTATTTAACCACCTGCTATCATGAGAGACCTCAGGGCTGCATGTTTTGAGCCCAGTACTGATCCTGAAAGCGTTTCCAACCCCACTTACAAGTAAAACTAGCTAAAATGTGCCTGGCTGCTATTCACTGAAAAGCTCATTCTGTGTACATTTTTGGCATACGTTTGCTCCTACCGGGTCAGCTGAGCAGCGAATTTCTATTTAACCACCTGCTTTCATGAGAGACCTCAGGGATGCATGTTTTGAGCCCAGCACTGAGCCTGAAAAGCGTTTCCAACCCCACTCACAAGTAAAACTAGCTAAAATGTGCCTGGCTTCTCTTCACTGAAAAGCTCATTCTGAGTACATTTTTGGCATACGTTTGTTCCTGCCGGGTCAGCTGAGCAGCGAATTTCTATTTAACCACCTGCTATCATGAGAGACCTCAGGGCTGCATGTTTTGAGCCCAGTACTGATCCTGAAAAGCGTTTCCAACCCCACTTACAAGTAAAACTAGCTAAAATGTGCCTGGCTGCTATTCACTGAAAAGCTCATTCTGTGTACATTTTTGGCATATGTTTGCTCCTACCGGGTCAGCTGAGCAGCGAATTTCTATTTAACCACCTGCTTTCATGAGAGACCTCAGGGCTGCATGTTTTGAGCCCAGTACTGAGCCTGAAAAGCATTTCCAACCCCACTTACAAGTAAAACTAGCTAAAATGTGCCTGGTTTCTCTTCACTGAAAAGCTCATTCTGAGTACATTTTTAGCATACGTTTGCTCCTGCCGGGTCAGCTGAGCAGCGAATTTCTATTTAACCACCTGCTTTCATGAGAGACCTCAGGGATGCATGTTTTGAGCCCAGCACTGAGCCTGAAAAGCGTTTCCAACCCCACTCAGAAGTAAAACTAGCTAAAATGTGCCTGGCTTCTCTTCACTGAAAAGCTCATTCTTTGTACATTTTTGGCATACGTTTGCTCCTACCGGGTCAGCTGAGCAGCAAATTTCTATTTAACCACCTGCTTTCATGAGAGACCTCAGAGCTGCATGTTTTGAGCCCAGTACTGAGCCTGAAAAGCATTTCCAACCCCACTTACAAGTAAAACTAGCTAAAATGTGCCTGGCTTCTCTTCACTGAAAAGCTCATTCTGAGTACATTTTTAGCATACGTTTGCTCCTGCCGGGTCAGCTGAGCAGCGAATTTCTATTTAACCACCTGCTATCATAAGAGACCTCAGGGCTGCATGTTTTGAGCCCAGTACTGAGCCTGAAAAGCATTTCCAACCCCACTTACAAGTAAATCTAGCTAAAATGTGCCTGGCTTCTCTTCACTGAAAAGCTCATTCTGAGTACATTTTTAGCATACGTTTGCTCCTGCCGGGTCAGCTGAGCAGCGAATTTCTATTTAACCACCTGCTTTCATGAGAGACCTCAGGGATGCATGTTTTTAGCCCAGCACTGAGCCTGAAAAGCGTTTCCAACCCCACTTACAAGTAAAACTAGCTAAAATGTGCCTGGCTTCTCTTCACTGAAAAGCTCATTCTGAGTGCATTTTTAGCATACGTTTGCTCCTGCCGGGTCAGCTGAGCAGCGAATTTCTATTTAACCACCTGCTATCATGAGAGACCTCAGGGCTGCATGTTTTGAGCCCAGTACTGAGCCTGAATAGCGTTTCCAACCCCACTTACAAGTAAAACTAGCTAAAATTTGCCTGGCTGCTATTCACTAAAAAGCTCATTCTGTGTACATTTTTGGCATACGTTTGCTCCTACCGGGTCAGCTGAGCAGCGAATTTCTATTTAACCACTTGCTTTCATGAGAGACCTCAGGGCTGCATGTTTTGAGCCCTGTACTGAGCCTGAAAAGCATTTCCAACCCCACTTACAAGTAAAACTAGCTAAAATGTGCCTGGCTTCTCTTCACTGAAAAGCTCATTCTGAGTACATTTTTAGCATACGTTTGCTCCTGCCGGGTCAGCTGAGCAGCGAAGTTCTATTTAACCACCTGCTATCATGAGAGACCTCAGGGCTGCATATTTTGAGCCCAGTACTGAGCCTGAAAAGCATTTCCAACCCCACTTACAAGTAAAACTAGCTAAAATGTGCCTGGCTTCTCTTCACTGAAAAGCTCATTCTGAGTACATTTTTAGCATACGTTTGCTCCTGCCGGGTCAGCTGAGAAGCGAATTTCTATTTAACCACCTGCTATCATGAGAGACCTCAGGGCTGCATGTTTTGAGCCCAGTACTGATCCTGAAAAGCGTTTCCAACCCCACTTACAAGTAAAACTAGCTAAAATGTGCCTGGCTGCTATTCACTAAAAAGCTCATTCTGTGTACATTTTTGGCATACGTTTGCTCCTACCGGGTCAGCTGAGCAGCGAATTTCTATTTAACCACTTGCTTTCATGAGAGACCTCAGGGCTGCATGTTTTGAGCCCAGTACTGAGCCTGAAAAGCATTTCCAACCCCACTTACAAGTAAAACTAGCTAAAATGTGCCTGGCTTCTCTTCACTGAAAAGCTCATTCTGAGTACATTTTTAGCATACGTTTGCTCCTGCCGGGTCAGCTGAGCAGCGAATTTCTATTTAACCACCTGCTATCATGAGAGACCTCACGGCTGCATGTTTTGAGCCCAGTACTGATCCTGAAAAGCGTTTCCAACCCCACTTACAAGTAAAACTAGCTAAAATGTGCCTGGCTGCTATTCACTGAAAAGCTCATTCTGTGTGCATTTTTGGCATACGTTTGCTCCTGCCGGGTCAGCTGAGCAGCGAATTTCTATTTAACCACCTGCTATCATGAGAGACCTCAGGGATGCATGTTTTTAGCCCAGCACTGAGCCTGAAAAGCGTTTCCAACCCCACTTACAAGTAAAACTAGCTAAAATGTGCCTGGCTGCTATTCACTGAAAAGCTCATTCTGTGTACATTTTTAGCATACGCTTGCTCCTGCCGGGTCAGCTGAGCAGCAAATTTCAATTTAACCACCTGCTATCATGAGAGACCTCAGGGCTGCATGTTTTGAGCCCAGTACTGAGCCTGAATAGCGTTTCCAACCCCACTTACAAGTAAAAGTAGCTAAAATGTGCCTGGCTGCTATTCACTAAAAAGCTCATTCTGTGTACATTTTTGGCATACGTTTGTTCCTGCCGGGTCAGCTGAGCAGCGAATTTCTATTTAACCACCTGCTTTCATGAGAGACCTCAGGGCTGCATGTTTTGAGCCCAGTACTGAGCCTGAAAAGCATTTCCAACTCCACCTACAAGTAAAACTAGCTAAAATGTGCCTGGCTTCTCTTCACTGAAAAGCTCATTCTGAGTACATTTTTAGCATACGTTTGCTCCTGCCGGGTCAGCTGAGCAGCGAATTTCTATTTAACCACCTGCTATCATGAGAGACCTCAGGGCTGCATGTTTTGAGCCCAGTACTGATCCTGAAAGCGTTTCCAACCCCACTTACAAGTAAAACTAGCTAAAATGTGCCTGGCTGCTATTCACTGAAAAGCTCATTCTGTGTACATTTTTGGCATACGTTTGCTCCTACCGGGTCAGCTGAGCAGCAAATTTCTATTTAACCACCTGCTTTCATGAGAGACCTCAGGGCTGCATGTTTTGAGCCCTGTACTGAGCCTGAAAAGCATTTCCAACCCCACTTACAAGTAAAACTAGCTAAAATGTGCCTGGCTTCTCTTCACTGAAAAGCTCATTCTGAGTACATTTTTAGCATACGTTTGCTCCTGCCGGGTCAGCTGAGCAGCGTAGTTCTATTTAACCACCTGCTATCATGAGAGACCTCAGGGCTGCATATTTTGAGCCCAGTACTGAGCCTGAAAAGCATTTCCAACCCCACTTACAAGTAAAACTAGCTAAAATGTGCCTGGCTTCTCTTCACTGAAAAGCTCATTCTGAGTACATTTTTAGCATACGTTTGCTCCTGCCGGGTCAGCTGAGCAGCGAATTTCTATTTAACCACCTGCTTTCATGAGAGACCTCAGGGCTGCATGTTTTGAGCCCAGTACTGAGCCTGAAAAGCATTTCCAACCCCACTTACAAATAAAACTAGCTAAAATGTGCCTGGCTTCTCTTCACTGAAAAGCTCATTCTGAGTACATTTTTAGCATACGTTTGCTCCTGCCGGGTCAGCTGAGCAGCGAATTTCTATTTAACCACCTGCTTTCATGAGAGACCTCAGGGATGCATGTTTTGAGCCCAGCACTGAGCCTGAAAAGCGTTTCCAACCCCACTTACAAGTAAAACTAGCTAAAATGTGCCTGGCTGCTATTCACTGAAAAGCTCATTCTGTGTACATTTTTGGCATACGTTTGCTCCTGCCGGGTCAGCTGAGCAGCGAATTTCTATTTAACCACCTGCTATCATGAGAGACCTCAGGGCTGCATGTTTTGAGCCCAGTACTGATCCTGAAAAGCGTTTCCAACCCCACTTACAAGTAAAACTAGCTAAAATGTGCCTGGCTGCTATTCACTGAAAAACTCATTCTGTGTACATTTTTGGCATACGTTTGCTCCTACCGGGTCAGCTGAGCAGCGAATTTCTATTTAACCACCTGCTTTCATGAGAGACCTCAGGGCTGCATGTTTTGAGCCCAGTACTGAGCCTGAAAAGCATTTCCAACCCCACTTACAAGTAAAACTAGCTAAAATGTGCCTGGCTTCTCTTCACTGAAAAGCTCATTCTGAGTACATTTTTAGCATACGTTTGCTCCTGCCGGGTCAGCTGAGCAGCGAATTTCTATTTAACCACCTGCTTTCATGAGAGACCTCAGGGATGCATGTTTTGAGCCCAGCACTGAGCCTGAAAAGCGTTTCCAACCCCACTCACAAGTAAAACTAGCTAAAATGTGCCTGGCTTCTCTTCACTGAAAAGCTCATTCTGAGTACATTTTTGGCATACGTTTGTTCCTGCCGGGTCAGCTGAGCAGCGAATTTCTATTTAACCACCTGCTATCATGAGAGACCTCAGGGCTGCATGTTTTGAGCCCAGTACTGATCCTGAAAAGCGTTTCCAACCCCACTTACAAGTAAAACTAGCTAAAATGTGCCTGGCTGCTATTCACAGAAAAGCTCATTCTGTGTACATTTTTGGCATACGTTTGCTCCTACCGGGTCAGCTGAGCAGCGAATTTCTATTTAACCACCTGCTTTCATGAGAGACCTCAGGGCTGCATGTTTTGAGCCCAGTACTGAGCCTGAAAAGCATTTCCAACCCCACTTACAAGTAAAACTAGCTAAAATGTGCCTGGTTTCTCTTCACTGAAAAGCTCATTCTGAGTACATTTTTAGCATACGTTTGCTCCTGCCGGGTCAGCTGAGCAGCGAATTTCTATTTAACCACCTGCTTTCATGAGAGACCTCAGGGATGCATGTTTTGAGCCCAGCACTGAGCCTGAAAAGCGTTTCCAACCCCACTCACAAGTAAAACTAGCTAAAATGTGCCTGGCTTCTCTTCACTGAAAAGCTCATTCTGAGTACATTTTTAGCATACGTTTGTTCCTGCCGGGTCAGCTGAGCAGCGAATTTCTATTTAACCACCTGCTATCATGAGAGACCTCAGGGCTGCATGTTATGAGCCCAGTATTGATCCTGAAAAGTGTTTCCAACCCCACTTACAAGTAAAACTAGCTAAAATGTGCCTGGATGCTATTCACTGAAAAGCTCATTCTGTGTACATTTTTGGCATACGTTTGCTCCTACCGGGTCAGCTGAGCAGCGAATTTCTATTTAACCACCTGCTTTCATGAGAGACCTCAGGGCTGCATGTTTTGAGCCCAGTACTGAGCCTGAAAAGCATTTCCAACCCCACTTACAAGTAAAACTAGCTAAAATGTGCCTGGCTGCTATTCACTGAAAAGCTCATTCTGTGTACATTTTTGGCATACGTTTGCTCCTACCGGGTCAGCTGAGCAGCGAATTTCTATTTAACCACCTGCTTTCATGAGAGACCTCAGAGCTGCATGTTTTGAGCCCAGTACTGAGCCTGAAAAGCATTTCCAACCCCACTTACAAGTAAAACTAGCTAAAATGTGCCTGGCTTCTCTTCACTGAAAAGCTCATTCTGAGTACATTTTTAGCATACGTTTGCTCCTGCCGGGTCAGCTGAGCAGCGAATTTCTATTTAACCACCTGCTTTCATGAGAGACCTCAGGGCTGCATGTTTTGAGCCCAGTACTGAGCCTGAAAAGCATTTCCAACCCCACTTACAAGTAAAACTAGCTAAAATGTGCCTGGCTTCTCTTCACTGAAAAGCTCATTCTGAGTACATTTTTAGCATACGTTTGCTCCTGCCGGGTCAGCTGAGCAGCGAATTTCTATTTAACCACCTGCTATCATGAGAGACCTCAGGGCTGCATGTTTTGAGCCCAGTACTGAGCCTGAAAAGCATTTCCAACCCCACTTACAAGTAAAACTAGCTAAAATGTGCCTGGCTTCTCTTCACTGAAAAGCTCATTCTGAGTACATTTTTAGCATACGTTTGCTCCTGCCGGGTCAGCTGAGCAGCGAATTTCTATTTAACCACCTGCTTTCATGAGAGACCTCAGGGATGCATGTTTTTAGCCCAGTACTGAGCCTGAATAGCGTTTCCAACCTCACTTACAAGCAAAACTAGCTAAAATGTGCCTGGCTGCTATTCACTAAAAAGCTCATTCTGTGTACATTTTTGGCATACGTTTGCTCCTACCGGGTCAGCTGAGCAGCGAATTTCTATTTAACGACTTGCTTTCATGAGAGACCTCAGGGCTGCATGTTTTGAGCCCAGTACTGAGCCTGAAAAGCATTTCCAACCCCACTTACAAGTAAAACTAGCTAAAATGTGCCTGGCTTCTCTTCACTGAAAAGCTCATTCTGAGTACATTTTTAGCATACGTTTGCTCCTGCCGGGTCAGCTGAGCAGCGAATTTCTATTTAACCACCTGCTATCATGAGAGACCTCAGGGCTGCATGTTTTGAGCCCAGTACTGATCCTGAAAGCGTTTCCAACCCCACTTACAAGTAAAACTAGCTAAAATGTGCCTGGCTGCTATTCACTGAAAAGCTCATTCTGTGTACATTTTTGGCATACGTTTGCTCCTACCGGGTCAGCTGAGCAGCAAATTTCTATTTAACCACCTGCTTTCATGAGAGACCTCAGGGCTGCATGTTTTGAGCCCTGTACTGAGCCTGAAAAACATTTCCAACCCCACTTACAAGTAAAACTAGCTAAAATGTGCCTGGCTTCTCTTCACTGAAAAGCTCATTCTGAGTACATTTTTAGCATACGTTTGCTCCTGCCGGGTCAGCTGAGCAGCGAAGTTCTATTTAACCACCTGCTATCATGAGAGACCTCAGGGCTGCATATTTTGAGCCCAGTACTGAGCCTGAAAAGCATTTCCAACCCCACTTACAAGTAAAACTAGCTAAAATGTGCCTGGCTTCTCTTCACTGAAAAGCTCATTCTGAGTACATTTTTAGCATACGTTTGCTCCTGCCGGGTCAGCTGAGCAGCGAATTTCTATTTAACCACCTGCTTTCATGAGAGACCTCAGGGCTGCATGTTTTGAGCCCAGTACTGAGCCTGAAAAGCATTTCCAACCCCACTTACAAGTAAAACTAGCTAAAATGTGCCTGGCTTCTCTTCACTGAAAAGCTCATTCTGAGTACATTTTTAGCATACGTTTGCTCCTGCCGGGTCAGCTGAGCAGCGAAGTTCTATTTAACCACCTGCTTTCATGAGAGACCTCAGGGATGCATGTTTTGAGCCCAGCACTGAGCCTGAAAAGCGTTTCCAACCCCACTTACAAGTAAAACTAGCTAAAATGTGCCTGGCTTCTCTTCACTGAAAAGCTCATTCTGAGTACATTTTTAGCATACGTTTGCTACTGCCGGGTCAGCTGAGCAGCGAATTTCTATTTAACCACCTGCTATCATGAGAGACCTCAGGGATGCATGTTTTTAGCCCAGCACTGAGCCTGAAAAGCGTTTCCAACCCCACTTACAAGTAAAACTAGCTAAAATGTGCCTGGCTGCTATTCACTGAAAAGCTCATTCTGTGTACATTTTTAGCATACGCTTGCTCCTGCCGGGTCAGCTGAGCAGCAAATTTCAATTTAACCACCTGCTATCATGAGAGACCTCAGGGCTGCATGTTTTGAGCCCAGTACTGAGCCTGAATAGCGTTTCCAACCCCACTTACAAGTAAAACTAGCTAAAATGTGCCTGGCTGCTATTCACTAAAAAGCTCATTCTGTGTACATTTTTGGCATACGTTTGTTCCTGCCGGGTCAGCTGAGCAGCGAATTTCTATTTAACCACCTGCTTTCATGAGAGACCTCAGGGCTGCATGTTTTGAGCCCAGTAATGAGCCTGAAAAGCATTTCCAACTCCACCTACAAGTAAAACTAGCTAAACTGTGCCTGGCTTCTCTTCACTGAAAAGCTCATTCTGAGTACATTTTTAGCATACGTTTGCTCCTGCCGGGTCAGCTGAGCAGCGAATTTCTATTTAACCACCTGCTATCATGAGAGACCTCAGGGCTGCATGTTTTGAGCCCAGTACTGATCCTGAAAGCGTTTCCAACCCCACTTACAAGTAAAACTAGCTAAAATGTGCCTGGCTGCTATTCACTGAAAAGCTCATTCTGTGTACATTTTTGGCATACGTTTGCTCCTACCGGGTCAGCTGAGCAGCAAATTTCTATTTAACCACCTGCTTTCATGAGAGACCTCAGGGCTGCATGTTTTGAGCCCTGTACTGAGCCTGAAAAGCATTTCCAACCCCACTTACAAGTAAAACTAGCTAAAATGTGCCTGGCTTCTCTTCACTGAAAAGCTCATTCTGAGTACATTTTTAGCATACGTTTGCTCCTGCCGGGTCAGCTGAGCAGCGAATTTCTATTTAACCACCTGCTTTCATGAGAGACCTCAGGGAGGCATGTTTTGAGCCCAGCACTGAGCCTGAAAAGCGTTTCCAACCCCACTTACAAGTAAAACTAGCTAAAATGTGCCTGGCTGCTATTCACTGAAAAGCTCATTCTGTGTACATTTTTGGCATACGTTTGCTCCTGCCGGGTCAGCTGAGCAGCGAATTTCTATTTAACCACCTGCTATCATGAGAGACCTCAGGGCTGCATGTTTTGAGCCCAGTACTGATCCTGAAAAGCGTTTCCAACCCCACTTACAAGTAAAACTAGCTAAAATGTGCCTGGCTGCTATTCACTGAAAAACTCATTCTGTGTACATTTTTGGCATACGTTTGCTCCTACCGGGTCAGCTGAGCAGCGAATTTCTATTTAACCACCTGCTTTCATGAGAGACCTCAGGGCTGCATGTTTTGAGCCCAGTACTGAGCCTGAAAAGCATTTCCAACCCCACTTACAAGTAAAACTAGCTAAAATGTGCCTGGCTTCTCTTCACTGAAAAGCTCATTCTGAGTACATTTTTAGCATACGTTTGCTCCTGCCGGGTCAGCTGAGCAGCGAATTTCTATTTAACCACCTGCTTTCATGAGAGACCTCAGGGATGCATGTTTTGAGCCCAGCACTGAGCCTGAAAAGCGTTTCCAACCCCACTCACAAGTAAAACTAGCTAAAATGTGCCTGGCTTCTCTTCACTGAAAAGCTCATTCTGAGTACATTTTTGGCATACGTTTGTTCCTGCCGGGTCAGCTGAGCAGCGAATTTCTATTTAACCACCTGCTATCATGAGAGACCTCAGGGCTGCATGTTTTGAGCCCAGTACTGATCCTGAAAAGCGTTTCCAACCCCACTTACAAGTAAAACTAGCTAAAATGTGCCTGGCTGCTATTCACTGAAAAGCTCATTCTGTGTACATTTTTGGCATACGTTTGCTCCTACCGGGTCAGCTGAGCAGCGAATTTCTATTTAACCACTTGCTTTCATGAGAGACCTCAGGGCTGCATGTTTTGAGCCCAGTACTGAGCCTGAAAAGCATTTCCAACCCCACTTACAAGTAAAACTAGCTAAAATGTGCCTGGCTTCTCTTCACTGAAAAGCTCATTCTGAGTACATTTTTAGCATACGTTTGCTCCTGCCGGGTCAGCTGAGCAGCGAATTTCTATTTAACCACCTGCTATCATGAGAGACCTCACGGCTGCATGTTTTGAGCCCAGTACTGATCCTGAAAAGCGTTTCCAACCCCACTTACAAGTAAAACTAGCTAAAATGTGCCTGGCTGCTATTCACTGAAAAGCTCATTCTGTGTGCATTTTTGGCATACGTTTGCTCCTGCCGGGTCAGCTGAGCAGCGAATTTCTATTTAACCACCTGCTATCATGAGAGACCTCAGGGATGCATGTTTTTAGCCCAGCACTGAGCCTGAAAAGCGTTTCCAACCCCACTTACAAGTAAAACTAGCTAAAATGTGTCTGGCTGCTATTCACTGAAAAGCTCATTCTGTGTACATTTTTAGCATACGCTTGCTCCTGCCGGGTCAGCTGAGCAGCAAATTTCAATTTAACCACCTGCTATCATGAGAGACCTCAGGGCTGCATGTTTTGAGCCCAGTACTGAGCCTGAATAGCGTTTCCAACCCCACTTACAAGTAAAACTAGCTAAAATGTGCCTGGCTGCTATTCACTAAAAAGCTCATTCTGTGTACATTTTTGGCATACGTTTGTTCCTGCCGGGTCAGCTGAGCAGCGAATTTCTATTTAACCACCTGCTTTCATGAGAGACCTCAGGGCTGCATGTTTTGAGCCCAGTACTGAGCCTGAAAAGCATTTCCAACTCCACCTACAAGTAAAACTAGCTAAAATGTGCCTGGCTTCTCTTCACTGAAAAGCTCATTCTGAGTACATTTTTAGCATACGTTTGCTCCTGCCGGGTCAGCTGAGCAGCGAATTTCTATTTAACCACCTGCTATCATGAGAGACCTCAGGGCTGCATGTTTTGAGCCCAGTACTGATCCTGAAAGCGTTTCCAACCCCACTTACAAGTAAAACTAGCTAAAATGTGCCTGGCTGCTATTCACTGAAAAGCTCATTCTGTGTACATTTTTGGCATACGTTTGCTCCTACCGGGTCAGCTGAGCAGCAAATTTCTATTTAACCACCTGCTTTCATGAGAGACCTCAGGGCTGCATGTTTTGAGCCCTGTACTGAGCCTGAAAAGCATTTCCAACCCCACTTACAAGTAAAACTAGCTAAAATGTGCCTGGCTTCTCTTCACTGAAAAGCTCATTCTGAGTACATTTTTAGCATACGTTTGCTCCTGCCGGGTCAGCTGAGCAGCGTAGTTCTATTTAACCACCTGCTATCATGAGAGACCTCAGGGCTGCATATTTTGAGCCCAGTACTGAGCCTGAAAAGCATTTCCAACCCCACTTACAAGTAAAACTAGCTAAAATGTGCCTGGCTTCTCTTCACTGAAAAGCTCATTCTGAGTACATTTTTAGCATACGTTTGCTCCTGCCGGGTCAGCTGAGCAGCGAATTTCTATTTAACCACCTGCTTTCATGAGAGACCTCAGGGCTGCATGTTTTGAGCCCAGTACTGAGCCTGAAAAGCATTTCCAACCCCACTTACAAATAAAACTAGCTAAAATGTGCCTGGCTTCTCTTCACTGAAAAGCTCATTCTGAGTACATTTTTAGCATACGTTTGCTCCTGCCGGGTCAGCTGAGCAGCGAATTTCTATTTAACCACCTGCTTTCATGAGAGACCTCAGGGATGCATGTTTTGAGCCCAGCACTGAGCCTGAAAAGCGTTTCCAACCCCACTTACAAGTAAAACTAGCTAAAATGTGCCTGGCTGCTATTCACTGAAAAGCTCATTCTGTGTACATTTTTGGCATACGTTTGCTCCTGCCGGGTCAGCTGAGCAGCGAATTTCTATTTAACCACCTGCTATCATGAGAGACCTCAGGGCTGCATGTTTTGAGCCCAGTACTGATCCTGAAAAGCGTTTCCAACCCCACTTACAAGTAAAACTAGCTAAAATGTGCCTGGCTGCTATTCACTGAAAAACTCATTCTGTGTACATTTTTGGCATACGTTTGCTCCTACCGGGTCAGCTGAGCAGCGAATTTCTATTTAACCACCTGCTTTCATGAGAGACCTCAGGGCTGCATGTTTTGAGCCCAGTACTGAGCCTGAAAAGCATTTCCAACCCCACTTACAAGTAAAACTAGCTAAAATGTGCCTGGCTTCTCTTCACTGAAAAGCTCATTCTGAGTACATTTTTAGCATACGTTTGCTCCTGCCGGGTCAGCTGAGCAGCGAATTTCTATTTAACCACCTGCTTTCATGAGAGACCTCAGGGATGCATGTTTTGAGCCCAGCACTGAGCCTGAAAAGCGTTTCCAACCCCACTCACAAGTAAAACTAGCTAAAATGTGCCTGGCTTCTCTTCACTGAAAAGCTCATTCTGAGTACATTTTTAGCATACGTTTGTTCCTGCCGGGTCAGCTGAGCAGCGAATTTCTATTTAACCACCTGCTATCATGAGAGACCTCAGGGCTGCATGTTTTGAGCCCAGTACTGATCCTGAAAAGCGTTTCCAACCCCACTTACAAGTAAAACTAGCTAAAATGTGCCTGGCTGCTATTCACTGAAAAGCTCATTCTGTGTACATTTTTGGCATACGTTTGCTCCTACCGGGTCAGCTGAGCAGCGAATTTCTATTTAACCACCTGCTTTCATGAGAGACCTCAGGGCTGCATGTTTTGAGCCCAGTACTGAGCCTGAAAAGCATTTCCAACCCCACTTACAAGTAAAACTAGCTAAAATGTGCCTGGTTTCTCTTCACTGAAAAGCTCATTCTGAGTACATTTTTAGCATACGTTTGCTCCTGCCGGGTCAGCTGAGCAGCGAATTTCTATTTAACCACCTGCTTTCATGAGAGACCTCAGGGATGCATGTTTTGAGCCCAGCACTGAGCCTGAAAAGCGTTTCCAACCCCACTCACAAGTAAAACTAGCTAAAATGTGCCTGGCTTCTCTTCACTGAAAAGCTCATTCTGAGTACATTTTTAGCATACGTTTGTTCCTGCCGGGTCAGCTGAGCAGCGAATTTCTATTTAACCACCTGCTATCATGAGAGACCTCAGGGCTGCATGTTATGAGCCCAGTATTGATCCTGAAAAGTGTTTCCAACCCCACTTACAAGTAAAACTAGCTAAAATGTGCCTGGATGCTATTCACTGAAAAGCTCATTCTGTGTACTTTTTTGGCATACGTTTGCTCCTACCGGGTCAGCTGAGCAGCGAATTTCTATTTAACCACCTGCTTTCATGAGAGACCTCAGGGCTGCATGTTTTGAGCCCAGTACTGAGCCTGAAAAGCATTTCCAACCCCACTTACAAGTAAAACTAGCTAAAATGTGCCTGGCTGCTATTCACTGAAAAGCTCATTCTGTGTACATTTTTGGCATACGTTTGCTCCTACCGGGTCAGCTGAGCAGCGAATTTCTATTTAACCACCTGCTTTCATGAGAGACCTCAGAGCTGCATGTTTTGAGCCCAGTACTGAGCCTGAAAAGCATTTCCAACCCCACTTACAAGTAAAACTAGCTAAAATGTGCCTGGCTTCTCTTCACTGAAAAGCTCATTCTGAGTACATTTTTAGCATACGTTTGCTCCTGCCGGGTCAGCTGAGCAGCGAATTTCTATTTAACCACCTGCTTTCATGAGAGACCTCAGGGCTGCATGTTTTGAGCCCAGTACTGAGCCTGAAAAGCATTTCCAACCCCACTTACAAGTAAAACTAGCTAAAATGTGCCTGGCTTCTCTTCACTGAAAAGCTCATTCTGAGTACATTTTTAGCATACGTTTGCTCCTGCCGGGTCAGCTGAGCAGCGAATTTCTATTTAACCACCTGCTATCATGAGAGACCTCAGGGCTGCATGTTTTGAGCCCAGTACTGAGCCTGAAAAGCATTTCCAACCCCACTTACAAGTAAAACTAGCTAAAATGTGCCTGGCTTCTCTTCACTGAAAAGCTCATTCTGAGTACATTTTTAGCATACGTTTGCTCCTGCCGGGTCAGCTGAGCAGCGAATTTCTATTTAACCACCTGCTTTCATGAGAGACCTCAGGGATGCATGTTTTTAGCCCAGTACTGAGCCTGAATAGCGTTTCCAACCTCACTTACAAGCAAAACTAGCTAAAATGTGCCTGGCTGCTATTCACTAAAAAGCTCATTCTGTGTACATTTTTGGCATACGTTTGCTCCTACCGGGTCAGCTGAGCAGCGAATTTCTATTTAACGACTTGCTTTCATGAGAGACCTCAGGGCTGCATGTTTTGAGCCCAGTACTGAGCCTGAAAAGCATTTCCAACCCCACTTACAAGTAAAACTAGCTAAAATGTGCCTGGCTTCTCTTCACTGAAAAGCTCATTCTGAGTACATTTTTAGCATACGTTTGCTCCTGCCGGGTCAGCTGAGCAGCGAATTTCTATTTAACCACCTGCTATCATGAGAGACCTCAGGGCTGCATGTTTTGAGCCCAGTACTGATCCTGAAAGCGTTTCCAACCCCACTTACAAGTAAAACTAGCTAAAATGTGCCTGGCTGCTATTCACTGAAAAGCTCATTCTGTGTACATTTTTGGCATACGTTTGCTCCTACCGGGTCAGCTGAGCAGCAAATTTCTATTTAACCACCTGCTTTCATGAGAGACCTCAGGGCTGCATGTTTTGAGCCCTGTACTGAGCCTGAAAAACATTTCCAACCCCACTTACAAGTAAAACTAGCTAAAATGTGCCTGGCTTCTCTTCACTGAAAAGCTCATTCTGAGTACATTTTTAGCATACGTTTGCTCCTGCCGGGTCAGCTGAGCAGCGAAGTTCTATTTAACCACCTGCTATCATGAGAGACCTCAGGGCTGCATATTTTGAGCCCAGTACTGAGCCTGAAAAGCATTTCCAACCCCACTTACAAGTAAAACTAGCTAAAATGTGCCTGGCTTCTCTTCACTGAAAAGCTCATTCTGAGTACATTTTTAGCATACGTTTGCTCCTGCCGGGTCAGCTGAGCAGCGAATTTCTATTTAACCACCTGCTATCATGAGAGACCTCAGGGATGCATGTTTTTAGCCCAGCACTGAGCCTGAAAAGCGTTTCCAACCCCACTTACAAGTAAAACTAGCTAAAATGTGCCTGGCTGCTATTCACTGAAAAGCTCATTCTGTGTACATTTTTAGCATACGCTTGCTCCTGCCGGGTCAGCTGAGCAGCAAATTTCAATTTAACCACCTGCTATCATGAGAGACCTCAGGGCTGCATGTTTTGAGCCCAGTACTGAGCCTGAATAGCGTTTCCAACCCCACTTACAAGTAAAACTAGCTAAAATGTGCCTGGCTGCTATTCACTAAAAAGCTCATTCTGTGTACATTTTTGGCATACGTTTGTTCCTGCCGGGTCAGCTGAGCAGCGAATTTCTATTTAACCACCTGCTTTCATGAGAGACCTCAGGGCTGCATGTTTTGAGCCCAGTACTGAGCCTGAAAAGCATTTCCAACTCCACCTAAAAGTAAAACTAGCTAAAATGTGCCTGGCTTCTCTTCACTGAAAAGCTCATTCTGAGTACATTTTTAGCATACGTTTGCTCCTGCCGGGTCAGCTGAGCAGCGAATTTCTATTTAACCACCTGCTATCATGAGAGACCTCAGGGCTGCATGTTTTGAGCCCAGCACTGAGCCTGAAAAGCGTTTCCAACCCCACTTACAAGTAAAACTAGCTAAAATGTGCCTGGCTGCTATTCACTGAAAAGCTCATTCCGTGTACATTTTTGGCATACGTTTGCTCCTGCTGGGTCAGCTGAGCAGCGAATTTCTATTTAACCACCTGCTATCATGAGAGACCTCAGGGCTGCATGTTTTGAGCCCAGTACTGATCCTGAAAAGCGTTTCCAACCCCACTTACAAGTAAAACTAGCTAAAATGTGCCTGGCTGCTATTCACTGAAAAACTCATTCTGTGTACATTTTTGGCATACGTTTGCTCCTACCGGGTCAGCTGAGCAGCGAATTTCTATTTAACCACCTGCTTTCATGAGAGACCTCAGGGCTGCATGTTTTGAGCCCAGTACTGAGCCTGAAAAGCATTTCCAACCCCACTTACAAGTAAAACTAGCTAAAATGTGCCTGGCTTCTCTTCACTGAAAAGCTCATTCTGAGTACATTTTTAGCATACGTTTGCTCCTGCCGGGTCAGCTGAGCAGCGAATTTCTATTTAACCACCTGCTTTCATGAGAGACCTCAGGGATGCATGTTTTGAGCCCAGCACTGAGCCTGAAAAGCGTTTCCAACCCCACTCACAAGTAAAACTAGCTAAAATGTGCCTGGCTTCTCTTCACTGAAAAGCTCATTCTGAGTACATTTTTGGCATACGTTTGCTCCTACCGGGTCAGCTGAGCAGCAAATTTCTATTTAACCACCTGCTATCATGAGAGACCTCAGGGCTGCATGTTTTGAGCCCAGTACTGATCCTGAAAAGCGTTTCCAACCCCACTTACAAGTAAAACTAGCTAAAATGTGCCTGGCTGCTATTCACTGAAAAGCTCATTCTGTGTACATTTTTGGCATACGTTTGCTCCTACCGGGTCAGCTGAGCAGCAAATTTCTATTTAACCACCTGCTTTCATGAGAGACCTCAGGGCTGCATGTTTTGAGCCCAGTACTGAGCCTGAAAAGCATTTCCAACCCCACTTACAAGTAAAACTAGCTAAAATGTGCCTGGTTTCTCTTCACTGAAAAGCTCATTCTGAGTACATTTTTAGCATACGTTTGCTCCTGCCGGGTCAGCTGAGCAGCGAATTTCTATTTAACCACCTGCTTTCATGAGAGACCTCAGGGATGCATGTTTTGAGCCCAGCACTGAGCCTGAAAAGCGTTTCCAACCCCACTCACAAGTAAAACTAGCTAAAATGTGCCTGGCTTCTCTTCACTGAAAAGCTCATTCTGAGTACATTTTTAGCATACGTTTGTTCCTGCCGGGTCAGCTGAGCAGCGAATTTCTATTTAACCACCTGCTATCATGAGAGACCTCAGGGCTGCATGTTATGAGCCCAGTATTGATCCTGAAAAGTGTTTCCAACCCCACTTACAAGTAAAACTAGCTAAAATGTGCCTGGCTGCTATTCACTGAAAAGCTCATTCTGTGTACATTTTTGGCATACGTTTGCTCCTACCGGGTCAGCTGAGCAGCGAATTTCTATTTAACCACCTGCTTTCATGAGAGACCTCAGGGCTGCATGTTTTGAGCCCAGTACTGAGCCTGAAAAGCATTTCAAACCCCACTTACAAGTAAAACTAGCTAAAATGTGCCTGGCTGCTATTCACTGAAAAGCTCATTCTGTGTACATTTTTGGCATACGTTTGCTCCTACCGGGTCAGCTGAGCAGCGAATTTCTATTTAACCACCTGCTTTCATGAGAGACCTCAGAGCTGCATGTTTTGAGCCCAGTACTGAGCCTGAAAAGCATTTCCAACCCCACTTACAAGTAAAACTAGCTAAAATGTGCCTGGCTTCTCTTCACTGAAAAGCTCATTCTGAGTACATTTTTAGCATACGTTTGCTCCTGCCGGGTCAGCTGAGCAGCGAATTTCTATTTAACCACCTGCTTTCATGAGAGACCTCAGGGATGCATGTTTTTAGCCCAGTACTGAGCCTGAATAGCGTTTCCAACCTCACTTACAAGCAAAACTAGCTAAAATGTGCCTGGCTGCTATTCACTAAAAAGCTCATTCTGTGTACATTTTTGGCATACGTTTGCTCCTACCGGGTCAGCTGAGCAGCGAATTTCTATTTAACGACTTGCTTTCATGAGAGACCTCAGGGCTGCATGTTTTGAGCCCAGTACTGAGCCTGAAAAGCATTTCCAACCCCACTTACAAGTAAAACTAGCTAAAATGTGCCTGGCTTCTCTTCACTGAAAAGCTCATTCTGAGTACATTTTTAGCATACGTTTGCTCCTGCCGGGTCAGCTGAGCAGCGAATTTCTATTTAACCACCTGCTATCATGAGAGACCTCAGGGCTGCATGTTTTGAGCCCAGTACTGATCCTGAAAGCGTTTCCAACCCCACTTACAAGTAAAACTAGCTAAAATGTGCCTGGCTGCTATTCACTGAAAAGCTCATTCTGTGTACATTTTTGGCATACGTTTGCTCCTACCGGGTCAGCTGAGCAGCAAATTTCTATTTAACCACCTGCTTTCATGAGAGACCTCAGGGCTGCATGTTTTGAGCCCTGTACTGAGCCTGAAAAACATTTCCAACCCCACTTACAAGTAAAACTAGCTAAAATGTGCCTGGCTTCTCTTCACTGAAAAGCTCATTCTGAGTACATTTTTAGCATACGTTTGCTCCTGCCGGGTCAGCTGAGCAGCGAAGTTCTATTTAACCACCTGCTATCATGAGAGACCTCAGGGCTGCATATTTTGAGCCCAGTACTGAGCCTGAAAAGCATTTCCAACCCCACTTACAAGTAAAACTAGCTAAAATGTGCCTGGCTTCTCTTCACTGAAAAGCTCATTCTGAGTACATTTTTAGCATACGTTTGCTCCTGCCGGGTCAGCTGAGCAGCGAATTTCTATTTAACCACCTGCTTTCATGAGAGACCTCAGGGCTGCATGTTTTGAGCCCAGTACTGAGCCTGAAAAGCATTTCCAACCCCACTTACAAGTAAAACTAGCTAAAATGTGCCTGGCTTCTCTTCACTGAAAAGCTCATTCTGAGTACATTTTTAGCATACGTTTGCTCCTGCCGGGTCAGCTGAGCAGCGAAGTTCTATTTAACCACCTGCTTTCATGAGAGACCTCAGGGATGCATGTTTTGAGCCCAGCACTGAGCCTGAAAAGCGTTTCCAACCCCACTTACAAGTAAAACTAGCTAAAATGTGCCTGGCTTCTCTTCACTGAAAAGCTCATTCTGAGTACATTTTTAGCATACGTTTGCTACTGCCGGGTCAGCTGAGCAGCGAATTTCTATTTAACCACCTGCTATCATGAGAGACCTCAGGGCTGCATGTTTTGAGCCCAGTACTGATCCTGAAAAGCGTTTCCAACCCCACTTACAAGTAAAACTAGCTAAAATGTTCCTGGCTGCTATTCACTAAAAAGCTCATTCTGTGTACATTTTTGGCATACGTTTGCTCCTACTGGGTCAGCTGAGCAGCGAATTTCTATTTAACCACTTGCTTTCATGAGAGACCTCAGGGCTGCATGTTTTGAGCCCAGTACTGAGCCTGAAAAGGATTTCCAACCCCACTTACAAGTAAAACTAGCTAAAATGTGCCTGGCTTCTCTTCACTGAAAAGCTCATTCTGAGTACATTTTTAGCATACGTTTGCTCCTGCCGGGTCAGCTGAGCAGCGAATTTCTATTTAACCACCTGCTATCATGAGAGACCTCAGGGCTGCATGTTTTGAGCCCAGTACTGATCCTGAAAAGCGTTTCCAACCCCACGTACAAGTAAAACTAGCTAAAATGTGCCTGGCTGCTATTCACTGAAAAGCTCATTCTGTGTACATTTTTGGCATACGTTTGCTCCTACCGGGTCAGCTGAGCAGCATATTTCTATTTAACCACCTGCTTTCATGAGAGACCTCAGGGCTGCATGTTTTGAGCCCCGTATTGAGCCTGAAAAGCATTTCCAACCCCACTTACAAGTAAAACTAGCTAAAATGTGCCTGGCTTCTCTTCACTGAAAAGCTCATTCTGAGTACATTTTTAGCATACGTTTGCTCCTGCCGGGTCAGCTGAGCAGCGAATTTCTATTTAACGACTTGCTTTCATGAGAGACCTCAGGGCTGCATGTTTTGAGCCCAGTACTGAGCCTGAAAAGCATTTCCAACCCCACTTACAATTAAAACTAGCTAAAATGTGCCTGGCTTCTCTTCACTGAAAAGCTCATTCTGAGTACATTTTTAGCATACGTTTGCTCCTGCCGGGTCAGCTGAGCAGCGAATTTCTATTTAACCACCTGCTATCATGAGAGACCTCAGGGCTGCATGTTTTGAGCCCAGTACTGATCCTGAAAAGCGTTTCCAACCCCACTTACAAGTAAAACTAGCTAAAATGTGCCTGGCTGCTATTCACTGAAAAGCTCATTCTGTGTACATTTTTGGCATACGTTTGCTCCTGCCGGGTCAGCTGAGCAGCGAATTTCTATTTAAACACCTGCTTTCATGAGAGACCTCAGGGATGCATGTTTTGAGCCCAGCACTGAGAATGAAAAGCGTTTCCAACCCCACTTACAAGTAAAACTAGCTAAAACGTGCCTGGCTTCTCTTCACTGAAAAGCTCATTCTGAGTACATTTTCAGCATACGTTTGCTCCTGCCGGGTCAGCTGAGCAGCGAATTTCTATTTAACCACCTGCTATCATGAGAGACCTCAGGGCTGCATGTTTTGAGCCCAGTACTGATCCTGAAAAGCGTTTCCAACCCCACTTACAAGTAAAACTAGCTAAAATGTGCCTGGCTTTTATTCACTAAAAAGCTCATTCTGTGTACATTTTTGGCATACGTTTGCTCCTACCGGGTCAGCTGAGCAGCAAATTTCTATTTAACCACTTGCTTTCACGAGAGACCTCAGGGCTGCATGTTTTGAGCCCAGTACTGAGCCTGAAAAGCATTTCCAACCCCACTTACAAGTAAAACTAGCTAAAATGTGCCTGGCTTCTCTTCACTGAAAAGCTCATTCTGAGTACATTTTTAGCATACGTTTGCTCCTGCCGGGTCAGCTGAGCAGCGAATTTGTATTTAACCACCTGCTATCATGAGAGACCTCAGGGCTGCATGTTTTGAGCCCAGTACTGATCCTGAAAAGCGTTTCCAACCCCACTTACAAGTAAAACTAGCTAAAATGTGCCTGGCTTCTCTTCACTGAAAAGCTCATTCTGAGTACATTTTTAGCATACGTTTGCTACTGCCGGGTCAGCTGAGCAGCGAATTTCTATTTAACCACCTGCTATCATGAGAGACCTCAGGGCTGCATGTTTTGAGCCCAGTACTGATCCTGAAAAGCGTTTCCAACCCCACTTACAAGTAAAACTAGCTAAAATGTTCCTGGCTGCTATTCACTAAAAAGCTCATTCTGTGTACATTTTTGGCATACGTTTGCTCCTACTGGGTCAGCTGAGCAGCGAATTTCTATTTAACCACTTGCTTTCATGAGAGACCTCAGGGCTGCATGTTTTGAGCCCAGTACTGAGCCTGAAAAGGATTTCCAACCCCACTTACAAGTAAAACTAGCTAAAATGTGCCTGGCTTCTCTTCACTGAAAAGCTCATTCTGAGTACATTTTTAGCATACGTTTGCTCCTGCCGGGTCAGCTGAGCAGCGAATTTCTATTTAACCACCTGCTATCATGAGAGACCTCAGGGCTGCATGTTTTGAGCCCAGTACTGATCCTGAAAAGCGTTTCCAACCCCACGTACAAGTAAAACTAGCTAAAATGTGCCTGGCTGCTATTCACTGAAAAGCTCATTCTGTGTACATTTTTGGCATACGTTTGCTCCTACCGGGTCAGCTGAGCAGCAAATTTCTATTTAACCACCTGCTTTCATGAGAGACCTCAGGGCTGCATGTTTTGAGCCCCGTATTGAGCCTGAAAAGCATTTCCAACCCCACTTACAAGTAAAACTAGCTAAAATGTGCCTGGCTTCTCTTCACTGAAAAGCTCATTCTGAGTACATTTTTAGCATACGTTTGCTCCTGCCGGGTCAGCTGAGCAGCGAATTTCTATTTAACGACTTGCTTTCATGAGAGACCTCAGGGCTGCATGTTTTGAGCCCAGTACTGAGCCTGAAAAGCATTTCCAACCCCACTTACAATTAAAACTAGCTAAAATGTGCCTGGCTTCTCTTCACTGAAAAGCTCATTCTGAGTACATTTTTAGCATACGTTTGCTCCTGCCGGGTCAGCTGAGCAGCGAATTTCTATTTAACCACCTGCTATCATGAGAGACCTCAGGGCTGCATGTTTTGAGCCCAGTACTGATCCTGAAAAGCGTTTCCAACCCCACTTACAAGTAAAACTAGCTAAAATGTGCCTGGCTGCTATTCACTGAAAAGCTCATTCTGTGTACATTTTTGGCATACGTTTGCTCCTGCCGGGTCAGCTGAGCAGCGAATTTCTATTTAAACACCTGCTTTCATGAGAGACCTCAGGGATGCATGTTTTGAGCCCAGCACTGAGAATGAAAAGCGTTTCCAACCCCACTTACAAGTAAAACTAGCTAAAACGTGCCTGGCTTCTCTTCACTGAAAAGCTCATTCTGAGTACATTTTCAGCATACGTTTGCTCCTGCCGGGTCAGCTGAGCAGCGAATTTCTATTTAACCACCTGCTATCATGAGAGACCTCAGGGCTGCATGTTTTGAGCCCAGTACTGATCCTGAAAAGCGTTTCCAACCCCACTTACAAGTAAAACTAGCTAAAATGTGCCTGGCTTTTATTCACTAAAAAGCTCATTCTGTGTACATTTTTGGCATACGTTTGCTCCTACCGGGTCAGCTGAGCAGCAAATTTCTATTTAACCACTTGCTTTCACGAGAGACCTCAGGGCTGCATGTTTTGAGCCCAGTACTGAGCCTGAAAAGCATTTCCAACCCCACTTACAAGTAAAACTAGCTAAAATGTGCCTGGCTTCTCTTCACTGAAAAGCTCATTCTGAGTACATTTTTAGCATACGTTTGCTCCTGCCGGGTCAGCTGAGCAGCGAATTTGTATTTAACCACCTGCTATCATGAGAGACCTCAGGGCTGCATGTTTTGAGCCCAGTACTGATCCTGAAAAGCGTTTCCAACCCCACTTACAAGTAAAACTAGCTAAAATGTGCCTGGCTGCTATTCACTGAAAAGCTCCTTCTGTGTACATTTTTGGCATACGTTTGCTCCTACCGGGTCAGCTGAGCAGCGAATTTCTATTTAACCACCTGCTTTCATGAGAGACCTCAGGGCTGCATGTTTTGAGCCCAGTACTGAGCCTGAAAAGCATTTCCAACCCCACTTACAAGTAAAACTAGCTAAAATGTGCCTGGCTTCTCTTCACTGAAAAGCTCATTCTGAGTACATTTTTAGCATACGTTTGCTCCTGCCGGGTCAGCTGAGCAGCGAATTTCTATTTAACCACCTGCTATCATGAGAGACCTCAGGGCTGACATGTTTTGAGCCCAGTACTGAGCCTGAAAAGCATTTCCAACCCCACTTACAATTAAAACTAGCTAAAATGTGCCTGGCTTCTCTTCACTGAAAAGCTCATTCTGAGTACATTTTTAGCATACGTTTGCTCCTGCCGGGTCAGCTGAGCAGCGAATTTCTATTTAACCACCTGCTATCATGAGAGACCTCAGGGCTGCATGTTTTGAGCCCAGTACTGATCCTGAAAAGCGTTTCCAACCCCACTTACAAGTAAAACTAGCTAAAATGTGCCTGGCTGCTATTCACTGAAAAGCTCATTCTGTGTACATTTTTGGCATACGTTTGCTCCTACCGGGTCAGCTGAGCAGCGAATTTCTATATAACCACCTGCTTTCATGAGAGACCTCAGGGCTGCATGTTTTGAGCCCAGTACTGAGCCTGAAAAGCATTTCCAACCCCACTTGAAATGAAATGAAAATGAAATGAAAAAAATATTTAATAAAGCGCACTGCGGCCAAGCGGCTTCCTGGCGCTAGGGACCTGTTCAGAGCTCACAACGGGAAACCAGGAGAACTAAGAGGGAAAAGCCTGAGAAAAAAGGAAAGTTTTAAGGGCCTTACGAAAGTGAGTGTAGATGGGAATAGAGCGAATAGAAAGTGGGAGGCTATTCCAGAACTGGGGGGCCAGGACAGAAAACCGAGTACCGCCAGTTCTGGATTTGCGAAAACGAGGGATGTGCAAGAGAGAAAGAGAGGAAGATCGAAGCGTGCGACTAGGGGCGTGAGAAGAGATAAGAGAAGTGATGAAAGAGGGAGCGAAGCGGGAATGAGCTCGAAAAGCTAAGCAAGCCAATTTGAAGAAGGATCTGAATCGGATAGGGAGCCAATGAAGAGATTTGAGAGCGGGAGTGATATGGGAGGATTTGGGGAGAGACAAAATGAGGCGGGCGGCCTGATTTTGTATGGCCTGGAGGCGGCGAGTCTCGTAAGCAGGTATGCCCACGTAGAGGCCATTCCCATAGTCGAGGCGGGAGATGATTAAAGCCGCGACTATGGTTTTGAGTGCGTCGGTGGAAAAGAAACGCGAGATTTTCCGGATGAGACGGAGGGACAGAAAACAGGAGGACACGACGGAACTGATCTGGTTGTGCATGGATAAGTCATGACTGACTTTAATACCAAGAGTGCGAACGGAGGATACAGGTGAGGGAGGGGATCCAAAAGATGGGGGCCAGTGTGCAGGGGACCAAGGGTTAGAGGGACCACCAGTGAGGACAAGTTCCGTTTTGTCAGGATTGAGCTTAAGATGATTAGCGCTCATCCACTCGGAAATGAAAATTAAAGTGGAACAAAATTTGGGAAGAGAGTCGGGGGAAGAAGAGAGATCAAAGACGAGCTGGAGGTCGTCGGCGTAATTGTACACAGAGACCCCCAGCTCGAGAAGGGAAGAGATGAGAGGACAGATATAGAGATTGAAAAGGAGGGGGGACAGGGAGGAACCTTGGGGAACACCACAAGAGACCGAGCGGGGAGGGGCAGAGAAACCGGAGAGGTGAACAGCCTGGGACCTATCCCGAAGGAAGGACGCGAGCCAAGAAAAGGCCGCGCCCCGAATGCCCGCTGCGCTGACACGGTCGAGAAGAATGGAGTGGTCAACCGTGTCAAACGCAGCGGACAAATCGAGGAGGACCAAGGCTTGGGGAAGGTTAGAATCGGCTTTCCCCTTGAGTTCATCCAGAACTGCAATGACCACTGCCTCCGTGGAGTGGCCCGGGCGGAAACCTGCCTGATGGGAAGCCAGGAGGCCATTCTCCTCGATATACGAGGAGAGGCAGGAGGTGACATGGGTCTCAAGGATCTTGCCGAGGTAGGGAAGAAGGGAAATGGGTCGAAAATTAGAGGGGAGAGAGGGATCCAGACCAGTTTTTTTTAAAATGGGGAGGACGATTGCAGATTTGAAAGATAAGGGGACAGAACCAGTAGCCAAAGAAGAATTAAGTAGAGCAAGAGGGGGGGCAGGACAGTTGGTGAAGAGGGTTTTAAGGATGCGTGCAGGTGCACAGTCCGCGGGAGAGCCAGACTTAACTTTGATCAGATATTTGAGAAATAAATCAGGTGAGATAGGAGGAAAGAGAGTAAAGGAGGACGGGGGGGGTGCGAAGGGACGGGTGCGGCTGGGTTGAGACACGGTAGGGATGTTAGCTTTGATCTTCACAATCTTGTCAATGAAAAAGTCATTGAGTGACAAACAGAGGGACTGAGAGGGAACCAGAGAAGGGGAGGAGCGTTCAGAAGTGGCAAGATTGTGAACCAGGGAGAAGATTTCACGAGGTTTATTGACGGAGAGAGCTACTTTCTCAGTGAAATAGGAAGTTTTGGCCGTTAAAATGGCTTTTTTATATTCGGTGAGAAGTTGTTTATATTTGGCGCGCAGAGAAGGACAGTACTTCCGTCTCCAGAGGCGTTCCGACCGTCTAAGGTCGAGTTTTAGCGCTTTGAGTTCTGGGGAGAACCATTTGTGCGCATCATAGGGGCGAACTGCTTTGATCTTTCTAAGCGGGGCCACTAGGTCACACGAAGAGGACAGCCATGTGCTGATGGCATAGGCCTGGGATTCAAGGGGGAGATCAGTGAGGTCCGGGGCGGATGAAGCCAAGGAACACGAAAGAGAATCAAGATCGGTCTTATTCCAGTTGCGGGCTAGAATGTTTTTGGGAAGGGGAGGCTTGTCAACCACACCCAGGTGCATAGAGAAAGAAATGATAAAGTGGTCCGACCAAATACAAGGAGATATAGAAGGAGGTGAAGCGAGGGGACAAGAGGACCAAATTTGATCTAAAATGTGGCCTTGGACATGGGTGGCAGCTGTGACATGGGATGTGAAGTTCAAGCATTGGAGGGTAGCGGAGAAGTCTTTAGAAGAAGGATCTTCCCTAGGATCACCCGGCCAGAAATTAAAATCGCCGAGGAGTAGGACGGAAGAATTATTGACCACCAACGTGGCCAGAAGGTCCTGAAGGGAAGCTACAAAGGAGGGCATAGATTGAGGGGGACGATAGACGAGGACGACAGTGAGGGGGGCAGGAAGATTGAGAGAGCGGGCCACTAGGTAGTCCACATTAGGTATAGGGGGATGAGGAAGAAGTTGGAATTTGAGGGTCGACCGAATAATCATTGCCACACCTCCCCCAGCCTTGCCATCCGGGCGATCACTTACAAGTAAAACTAGCTAAAATGTGCCTGGCTGCTATTCACTGAAAAGCTAATTCTGTGTACATTTTTGGCATACGTTTGCTCCTACCGGGTCAGCTGAGCAGCGAATTTCTATTTAACCACCTGCTTTCATGAGAGACCTCAGGGCTGCATGTTTTGAGCCCAGTACTGAGCCTGAAAAGCATTTCCAACCCCACTTACAAGTAAAACTAGCTAAAATGTGCCTGGCTTCTCTTCACTGAAAAGCTCATTCTGAGTACATTTTTAGCATACGTTTGCTCCTGCCGGGTCAGCTGAGCAGCGAATTTCTATTTAACCACCTGCTATCATGAGAGACCTCAGGGCTGCATGTTTTGAGCCCAGTACTGATCCTGAAAAGCGTTTCCAACCCCACTTACAAGTAAAACTAGCTAAAATGTGCCTTGCTGCTATTTACTGAAAAGCTCATTCTGTGTACATTTTTAGCATACGTTTGCTCCTGCCGGTGCAGCTGAGCAGCAAATTTCTATTTAACCACCTGCTTTCATGAGAGACCTCAGGGATGCATGTTTTGAGCCCAGCACTGAGCCTGAAAAGCGTTTCCAACCCCACTTACAAGTAAAACTAGCTAAAATGTGCCTGGCTGCTATTCACTAAAAAGCTCATTCTGTGTACATTTTTGGCATACGTTTGCTCCTACCGGGTCAGCTGAGCAGCGAATTTCTATTTAACCACTTGCTTTCATGAGAGACCTCAGGGCTGCATGTTTTGAGCCCAATACTGAGCCTGAAAAGCATTTCCAACCCCACTTACAAGTAAAACTAGCTAAAATGTGCCTGGCTTCTCTTCACTGAAAAGCTCATTCTGAGTACATTTTTAGCATACGTTTGCTCCTGCCGGGTCAGCTGAGCAGCACATTTCTATTTAACCACCTGCTATCATGAGAGACCTCAGGGCTGCATGTTTTGAGCCCAGTACTGATCCTGAAAAACGTTTCCAACCCCACTTACAAGTAAAACTAGCTAAAATGTGCCTGGCTGCTATTCACTGAAAAGCTCATTCTGTGTACTTTTTTGGCATACGTTTGCTCCTACCGGGTCAGCTGAGCAGCGAATTTCTATTTAACCACCTGCTTTCATGAGAGACCTCAGGGCTGCATGTTTTGAGCCCAGTACTGAGCCTGAAAAGCATTTCCAACCCAACTTACAAGTAAAACTAGCTAAAATGTGCCTGGCTTCTCTTCACTGAAAAGCTCATTCTGAGTACATTTTTGGCATACGTTTGCTCCTACCGGGTCAGCTGAGCAGCGAATTTCTATTTAACGACTTGCTTTCATGAGAGACCTCAGGGCTGCATGTTTTGAGCCCAGTACTGAGCCTGAAAAGCATTTCCAACCCCACTTACAAGTAAAACTAGCTAAAATGTGCCTGGCTTCTCTTCACTTAAAAGCTCATTCTGAGTACATTTTTAGCATACGTTTGCTCCTGCCGGGTCAGCTGAGCAGCGAATTTCTATTTAACCACCTGCTATCATGAGAGACCTCAGGGCTGCATGTTTTGAGCCCAGTACTGATCCTGAAAGCGTTTCCAACCCCACTTACAAGTAAAACTAGCTAAAATGTGCCTGGCTGCTATTCACTGAAAAGCTCATTCTGTGTACATTTTTGGCGTACGTTTGCTCCTACCGGGTCAGCTGAGCAGCAAATTTCTATTTAACCACCTGCTTTCATGAGAGACCTCAGGGCTGCATGTTTTGAGCCCTGTACTGAGCCTGAAAAACATTTCCAACCCCACTTACAAGTAAAACTAGCTAAAATGTGCCTGGCTTCTCTTCACTGAAAAGCTCATTCTGAGTACATTTTTAGCATACGTTTGCTCCTGCCGGGTCAGCTGAGCAGCGAAGTTCTATTTAACCACCTGCTATCATGAGAGACCTCAGGGCTGCATATTTTGAGCCCAGTACTGAGCCTGAAAAGCATTTCCAACCCCACTTACAAGTAAAACTAGCTAAAATGTGCCTGGCTTCTCTTCACTGAAAAGCTCATTCTGAGTACATTTTTAGCATACGTTTGCTCCTGCCGGGTCAGCTGAGCAGCGAATTTCTATTTAACCACCTGCTTTCATGAGAGACCTCAGGGCTGCATGTTTTGAGCCCAGTACTGAGCCTGAAAAGCATTTCCAACCCCACTTACAAGTAAAACTAGCTAAAATGTGCCTGGCTTCTCTTCACTGAAAAGCTCATTCTGAGTACATTTTTAGCATACGTTTGCTCCTGCCGGGTCAGCTGAGCAGCGAAGTTCTATTTAACCACCTGCTTTCATGAGAGACCTCAGGGATGCATGTTTTGAGCCCAGCACTGAGCCTGAAAAGCGTTTCCAACCCCACTTACAAGTAAAACTAGCTAAAATGTGCCTGGCTTCTCTTCACTGAAAAGCTCATTCTGAGTACATTTTTAGCATACGTTTGCTACTGCCGGGTCAGCTGAGCAGCGAATTTCTATTTAACCACCTGCTATCATGAGAGACCTCAGGGCTGCATGTTTTGAGCCCAGTACTGATCCTGAAAAGCGTTTCCAACCCCACTTACAAGTAAAACTAGCTAAAATGTTCCTGGCTGCTATTCACTAAAAAGCTCATTCTGTGTACATTTTTGGCATACGTTTGCTCCTACTGGGTCAGCTGAGCAGCGAATTTCTATTTAACCACTTGCTTTCATGAGAGACCTCAGGGCTGCATGTTTTGAGCCCAGTACTGAGCCTGAAAAGGATTTCCAACCCCACTTACAAGTAAAACTAGCTAAAATGTGCCTGGCTTCTCTTCACTGAAAAGCTCATTCTGAGTACATTTTTAGCATACGTTTGCTCCTGCCGGGTCAGCTGAGCAGCGAATTTCTATTTAACCACCTGCTATCATGAGAGACCTCAGGGCTGCATGTTTTGAGCCCAGTACTGATCCTGAAAAGCGTTTCCAACCCCACGTACAAGTAAAACTAGCTAAAATGTGCCTGGCTGCTATTCACTGAAAAGCTCATTCTGTGTACATTTTTGGCATACGTTTGCTCCTACCGGGTCTGCTGAGCAGCAAATTTCTATTTAACCACCTGCTTTCATGAGAGACCTCAGGGCTGCATGTTTTGAGCCCCGTATTGAGCCTGAAAAGCATTTCCAACCCCACTTACAAGTAAAACTAGCTAAAATGTGCCTGGCTTCTCTTCACTGAAAAGCTCATTCTGAGTACATTTTTAGCATACGTTTGCTCCTGCCGGGTCAGCTGAGCAGCGAATTTCTATTTAACGACTTGCTTTCATGAGAGACCTCAGGGCTGCATGTTTTGAGCCCAGTACTGAGCCTGAAAAGCATTTCCAACCCCACTTACAATTAAAACTAGCTAAAATGTGCCTGGCTTCTCTTCACTGAAAAGCTCATTCTGAGTACATTTTTAGCATACGTTTGCTCCTGCCGGGTCAGCTGAGCAGCGAATTTCTATTTAACCACCTGCTATCATGAGAGACCTCAGGGCTGCATGTTTTGAGCCCAGTACTGATCCTGAAAAGCGTTTCCAACCCCACTTACAAGTAAAACTAGCTAAAATGTGCCTGGCTGCTATTCACTGAAAAGCTCATTCTGTGTACATTTTTGGCATACGTTTGCTCCTGCCGGGTCAGCTGAGCAGCGAATTTCTATTTAAACACCTGCTTTCATGAGAGACCTCAGGGATGCATGTTTTGAGCCCAGCACTGAGAATGAAAAGCGTTTCCAACCCCACTTACAAGTAAAACTAGCTAAAATGTGCCTGGCTTCTCTTCACTGAAAAGCTCATTCTGAGTACATTTTCAGCATACGTTTGCTCCTGCCGGGTCAGCTGAGCAGCGAATTTCTATTTAACCACCTGCTATCATGAGAGACCTCAGGGCTGCATGTTTTGAGCCCAGTACTGATCCTGAAAAGCGTTTCCAACCCCACTTACAAGTAAAACTAGCTAAAATGTGCCTGGCTTTTATTCACTAAAAAGCTCATTCTGTGTACATTTTTGGCATACGTTTGCTCCTACCGGGTCAGCTGAGCAGCAAATTTCTATTTAACCACTTGCTTTCACGAGAGACCTCAGGGCTGCATGTTTTGAGCCCAGTACTGAGCCTGAAAAGCATTTCCAACCCCACTTACAAGTAAAACTAGCTAAAATGTGCCTGGCTTCTCTTCACTGAAAAGCTCATTCTGAGTACATTTTTAGCATACGTTTGCTCCTGCCGGGTCAGCTGAGCAGCGAATTTGTATTTAACCACCTGCTATCATGAGAGACCTCAGGGCTGCATGTTTTGAGCCCAGTACTGATCCTGAAAAGCGTTTCCAACCCCACTTACAAGTAAAACTAGCTAAAATGTGCCTGGCTGCTATTCACTGAAAAGCTCCTTCTGTGTACATTTTTGGCATACGTTTGCTCCTACCGGGTCAGCTGAGCAGCGAATTTCTATTTAACCACCTGCTTTCATGAGAGACCTCAGGGCTGCATGTTTTGAGCCCAGTACTGAGCCTGAAAAGCATTTCCAACCCCACTTACAAGTAAAACTAGCTAAAATGTGCCTGGCTTCTCTTCACTGAAAAGCTCATTCTGAGTACATTTTTAGCATACGTTTGCTCCTGCCGGGTCAGCTGAGCAGCGAATTTCTATTTAACCACCTGCTATCATGAGAGACCTCAGGGCTGACATGTTTTGAGCCCAGTACTGAGCCTGAAAAGCATTTCCAACCCCACTTACAATTAAAACTAGCTAAAATGTGCCTGGCTTCTCTTCACTGAAAAGCTCATTCTGAGTACATTTTTAGCATACGTTTGCTCCTGCCGGGTCAGCTGAGCAGCGAATTTCTATTTAACCACCTGCTATCATGAGAGACCTCAGGGCTGCATGTTTTGAGCCCAGTACTGATCCTGAAAAGCGTTTCCAACCCCACTTACAAGTAAAACTAGCTAAAATGTGCCTGGCTGCTATTCACTGAAAAGCTCATTCTGTGTACATTTTTGGCATACGTTTGCTCCTACCGGGTCAGCTGAGCAGCGAATTTCTATATAACCACCTGCTTTCATGAGAGACCTCAGGGCTGCATGTTTTGAGCCCAGTACTGAGCCTGAAAAGCATTTCCAACCCCACTTGAAATGAAATGAAAATGAAATGAAAAAAATATTTAATAAAGCGCACTGCGGCCAAGCGGCTTCCTGGCGCTAGGGACCTGTTCAGAGCTCACAACGGGAAACCAGGAGAACTAAGAGGGAAAAGCCTGAGAAAAAAGGAAAGTTTTAAGGGCCTTACGAAAGTGAGTGTAGATGGGAATAGAGCGAATAGAAAGTGGGAGGCTATTCCAGAACTGGGGGGCCAGGACAGAAAACCGAGTACCGCCAGTTCTGGATTTGCGAAAACGAGGGATGTGCAAGAGAGAAAGAGAGGAAGATCGAAGCGTGCGACTAGGGGCGTGAGAAGAGATAAGAGAAGTGATGAAAGAGGGAGCGAAGCGGGAATGAGCTCGAAAAGCTAAGCAAGCCAATTTGAAGAAGGATCTGAATCGGATAGGGAGCCAATGAAGAGATTTGAGAGCGGGAGTGATATGGGAGGATTTGGGGAGAGACAAAATGAGGCGGGCGGCCTGATTTTGTATGGCCTGGAGGCGGCGAGTCTCGTAAGCAGGTATGCCCACGTAGAGGCCATTCCCATAGTCGAGGCGGGAGATGATTAAAGCCGCGACTATGGTTTTGAGTGCGTCGGTGGAAAAGAAACGCGAGATTTTCCGGATGAGACGGAGGGACAGAAAACAGGAGGACACGACGGAACTGATCTGGTTGTGCATGGATAAGTCATGACTGACTTTAATACCAAGAGTGCGAACGGAGGATACAGGTGAGGGAGGGGATCCAAAAGATGGGGGCCAGTGTGCAGGGGACCAAGGGTTAGAGGGACCACCAGTGAGGACAAGTTCCGTTTTGTCAGGATTGAGCTTAAGATGATTAGCGCTCATCCACTCGGAAATGAAAATTAAAGTGGAACAAAATTTGGGAAGA